>NC_057803.1:50789076-50792121 GCF_018294505.1 Triticum aestivum
GAGACCTAACTATATAGAGGTAGATCGGCTGGTATATGTGTGGAGAAGGAGAGAGACCTAGCTATGTATTGAGGGAGATCGATCGGCATCCATGCATATGTGTAGCAGAGGAATAAGGTTGGGAGAGAGAAAAAGGTATAGAGTGTCGGCGGGTTGGTCGTGGAGTTGCTTCTCACAAATGGTGGGAGAGGCCTGCTAGACAAACGGAGGGTGCGAGTGCAATATCAATAAGACAGGGGATGTCTGCCTGTCTTTGCACATGCATCTGAGAGATGCAGCGGGAGGTCACTGGTATGCGTAGGTGCTATACAAACGGTTTTTAACACCTTTCCATGATGGCATTTGGAACCGTCGCCTAGTGAGCGACGCCAATAGGGGGGTCCTTCCCACACAACCCAGAAACCGTTGGGGGGAGGGAGCCAGGATGCATATACAGAACTCCTACTCGTTTGTACTCGCATTGCCATCGTAGTCGGTATTCTGTGGTGCTACGTTTACGATGCGCGGCCCATCACAAATGGTTCGCTCTTATAGAACATGTATGATAAGCATACAATCACACACATTTTCTTCTCCCAAACCGTATGCGATAACTAATTAAGAATATTAGCTAATCATCGTACGAGTGTCGGACGGGATTACAAAACGTCGGACTGTCGTAACATCACCGTACACGATAATTATCACACACGCTATTCTGTGGTGCAATGTTTACAATGCATACTTCATCAGAAATAGTTCAAGGTTGCGAATCGTGTACGATAAGGCAACTAACACAAAGGTTTAGTTTGCCCGCACCGTTTGTGATATGGTCTGACATCGCACACGCTTTGCAAATGGCAACTGTGTGTATGCTTGCACACGTTTCCTCTCTGTGAACCGTCTCGGATTATGGTGTATATCGCAAACGTTTGTGTTTTACCAACCGTGTGTACCGTAACAACCTGGAGAGCATAATTTCATTGTAACTTAATTTCCGCTATATCAAATTGGTCCAGATTTGAATTTGAATGTATGCTATAGCTTTATTCATATCCATCAGGTTCAAACAACCAATGCATTATTTGATCCATAGCTACATATTTTCAACAATTACATAAGAACCAAATAAAGAATGATGAACCACAGTTGTATACTTGTACTATTAAAGACGGTAAAGAAAGACGTGAAATACATTCTGGTTGCTGAACAAGGTGAAGCGGAATGCCCATATTGTGCACTCGTCCATGCAGAAGGCACACACGACTCTAGTGTGACCCCTTGTGATGGTCGACCGCCCATCCTTCACGGTCTTCATGAAAACATCTAGATAATCATCGTGTTCTGGTAGAAATACTTTAACCTTTGCATGCCCACCAATCATGTAGTTTGGGAGGTAATCTTGAGTAAACTGCTTTGGCAACCACTACAAAGGAAAAAGATTCAGACATTGTCATCTAACACAACTCATTGTGGGCCATATAAAGAAGGTTGTAGAGTTCTCACTTACCATCCTGCAGTTCGCTGTTGTCTTGGATAAAGTGTAAACAAATAGTTTAGTTGCCACCTTTGGACCCATTTTACGAACAATCTTTTTCCGCTTCCTCACTTGATGTTGGTTCATCGATATCTCATTGCCCCATACGTAGAAAGGGTCGAAGTGCAGATCTTTACCAATGACATATGTACCTAAAGGCACCAAGTTAATATTAGAAGCTAAACAGCAATTGCACAATGATGTAGTACAACACTCTTTTATAATATCTGATAACATCCAATATACTCACATATTAGATGAATTAACATCTTATATATGGGCTGGAAGGAGTTTATTGTATTCTTACAAATTATCGACTGATTAACTATTGCTGTATCCATGGGTTACAGTTAGTTTGAGCTAGTTTGGGCTCAAATAGCCCAAAAGTACATCTAAACATGAGGGCTAATTTGAGCTCGTTGCATCTATAACCCACCCAAAACTATCCAACCCAAGAGGCACTACTAGGAAAAGGGCTATAGATGGAAATGACACTAATGGCGCACCAGACATGTGGTGCGCCATTAGTATATACTAATGGCGCACCACCTTCTGATGCGCCATTAGTGTTAAAACTACTAATGGCGCACCCTGCCTACAGTGCGCCATTAGTATCACCATTATTTTTTTTGAACTAGTGCGCCTGTCCAAACATACTAATGGCGCACCGTGGGTGTGGTGCGCCATTACTAGTTAAACTAGTAATGGCGCACCATGCCACGGTGCGCCATTAGTAACCTTGGCCACCACTTCCACCGAATGCACCCCCCCCCCCGGTGGATCGCCTTTTCAGTTTTAAAAAAAATAAAACAAAATGATAAAAATGTCAAAAAAATAAAAGAAAATAAGTTTCCCATGTGATATGTGGCCTAGTTGTTGGGAAAATTTGCAAATATGAATTTTGACTTCATTTGCAAAATCTCGCGAGAATTTGTAAAAATGGGCATAACTTTTGCATACTAACTCGGATGAAAAAGTTTTTTATATGAAAAATCATCTACTCGAAAAGTTACATCCAAATTTAACCGGGGTTACCCCGTTAAACATTTCCAAAATCCTCAAAAACCTAACAGAAAAAAAGATACGGGGCTTTTAAGATCTAGAGAGGCAAAAAAAATCAAAAAAATTCAAACTTACTAATGGCACACCTGCCCATGGTGCGCCATTAGTATCTTCCCGCCTTCAAAATTCAAAATAAATCAAAAAAAATAAAAAAATTACTAATGGCGCACCTGACCATGGTGCGCCATTAGTATCTTCCCGCCTTCAAAATTCAAAATAAATCAAAAAAATAAAAAAAATTACTAATGGCGCACCTGCCCGTGGTGCGCCATTAGTATCTTCCAGGCTTCAAAATTTAAAATAAATCAAAAAAATAAAAAAAAATTACTAATGGCGCACCTGCCGGCGGTGCGCCATTAGTATGCCGTATATATGGCTGGTCCTCTCCTCCTCTCTTCATTTCATCTTCCCTTCTCTCCTCCACCATACTTCTCCTCTCCGGTGACCTCCTCCTCCTCTCCGGCGAC
>NC_057803.1:50792691-50806666 GCF_018294505.1 Triticum aestivum
CTAGGGTTTCGAGCGAGGGAGGGTGTGTGTGTGTGTGCACACACGCTCGAGGTTTTGGTGTGTGTAGGGGGGGTGGGGGTGTGTTTGAGGAAACGACGCGGGTACTGAAAATTTTACTACTTGGGAGTCAAACGCGGGAGTGAAATGCCGGGGCTATTGAAAATTTTGATAATGTGCATCTCACATGGTCTAGAGATAACAACCGTGTGTTATGAAATAGAAAAACCCTCGAGGCAGCAGATATTTTCGAGGGATGAAGGCGGGATTGGGAACAAGAAACATCACACATGGTCGAAACAAAATAACCTTGTGTTATCAAATAGAAAAAAGCTACAGGCAGGTAGATATTTTTGAGAGGGGAAGCCTCGTGGAGCCCAATGCACATGGTTAGTTTGAGTGAACCGTGTCTGTTGCATCATCCGACTTGTCTAATGTTCATAAATTTGGCAAAAAATGATGCGGGAGAGGTTCAGAACACGAACACACTTGCATGTGGACCAAATTTGTCGACGTTCTAGGAACGGGGTACCCAGACTTGCCTGCTTGCGCCCATGGCATGGCTCTACCAGCGGCCTGGTATGGCCCAGTTTCGGCAGCAACAAGACAAGACCCTCATGAGAGGCCAAGCCTCGCGAGGCGGACGACACCAAGACCTCCCCAGGGGGGCGGCCTCACCAGGCTGGCTCCCGAGGAGCGGAGATATCAAGGCAAGGTGCACCTCGCGAGGTTCACATGACTCGAGCCAGGACGACCAAGGCTAGGCGAGCGCCAGCGGGCACAGTTTACCAGTTTCTCCTTTGGTGCCAAGGGGGCAAGCGCAGGCGGGGAGTCCCAAGGAATCAGGCAAAGGTTTCCATATTTGTGTAACAAGACCAAGACCGCCAGGATGACAAGACGAAGGTCACCGCGGAGCCCACTACAGCGTCACCACGAGAGCATTTGCAGGCGAAGACTACTTTTGTCAGGATAACTTGTACTAGTTGTCTCCCTTCGAATTTGGCCATTGTGGGATCCCTTCCCGCCTACATTTGGGATGAGGACCAAGGCCACTATAAATATTTCTTAGCCACCACCGTAGCAAGGCATCAAGGGATTGGGCCCAAGAGATCATTCAGACCATCCTCTTGCCCACCAGCTCATCGAGCTAAAGAACACCTCACCTCCTGAGAATGTTCATCCACTGTACTAGTTCATCATCAGCCCCTCGAGGCAATCCACCACAAAGCTGGAGTAGGGTATTACACCGCAAGGTGGCTCGAGCCAGGATAAACTGTTGTGTCTCTTGTCCCTTGGGTTCTTCGAGCTAGGCTGTGGAGTCGTTGGGCCTGCGGAGCCTTGAATCCGACATTTGGCGCACCAGGTAGGGGTGCATCGAAGCTTCTCTTCCGTTGATTGACTCACCGCCGCTCCACCGTCCCCATGGTAGATGCTCACAGGGCCCTTGCTGAGCGTCGGCCCGCTCTCGCCGCGCACGTCGCCCAGACGGCGCCTGTCGACGGGCCTCCCCGTCGTTCTCCGTCACCAGCCGCTAACATCGTCACCGGCCCAGCGGGGCATGAGCAGCAAGCTTCGTCGCAGCATCCCTTCGTGCGGCGAGACGGATGCACCGCCACCCAGTCGCTGACTCCGGCCGGCTTGTTGTCCCACACTCGTCACAGCTTAGCGAACGCGCAGGCTGCGTTGCTCATGGCGCGTGAGCTCCTGTGCTACCGCCACATTGACGACCTCTATGAAGACTGGCTGGACTGCATAACCGAGCTGGTTAGCGTAGTTGGGGGCTTGCCTGCACCGTCCATCTCGCTGCCTCGTCCACCGCCTGCTGCGGGCGACGTAGCCCATGGAGTGCCTCTGCCACCTCCCCGTCAAGACGTCGCCCACAGCCTAAGACACAGGGCCCATCCGCGTGACCCATCGCGCCAGGCGCCCGCACGTGAAGAGGAAAGCTGCCGGGAGGTCCATCGGCCGCAGGAAGGTTCCCCAGTGCTTCCTCCACCACCACGTCAAGACCGCGCACCTCCTGCATTGGTGGTGTGCGAGCGCCAAGATCAGGCTCCACCTGCATGACGAGCCCTGATGACCACAGCAGGCTGCCACACATTCGCCCCTGAGCTACGCAGCATCGTCTGGCCAGACAAGTTCAAGGCTGACCTACCTCCACGTTACAACGGCACCCCCGACCCTGCGGAGTTCCTGCAGCTCTACGAGCTGAGCATCGAGGCAGCCAGCGGCGACGAAAAGTTCATGGCGAGCTGGTTCCCCATGGCCCTCAAGGATGGCGTGCGCTCGTGGCTCCTAAATCAGCCCTTAGGATCGAACACCTCCTGGGGCGAGATGCGCGAGCATTTCGTTACCAACTTCCAAGGCAATCGCGACCGCCTACCTGCCGCGGGTGACCTGTGGTGCATCAAGCCGCAGCCTAGGGAGACCCTGCAGAAGTACATCCAATGCTTCAACAGTGTTCGCCTCAAGATCCCCAAGATTTCTGACGAAGCCATCATCTCGGTGTTCTCCAATGGCATCCGCAATGTCAAGATGAAGGAGGAGCTCGCCATCCATGAGGACCTATGCACGGCGGTGGAGATGTTCAACATGACTACCAAGTGCGCCTCTCCCTCCTCGAGCTCCCAACTGTTGACCCAGAAGACAAGAAGGCCAAGGCCAAGGATGTGAAGCGCAAAGGGGCCGCCGTGCTCGCGGCCGAACCAGAGATGAAGCGCGGCTGTGAACACCCAGAGTCGTCCAAGGGCAGTCGTCCGTTTTGCGTCTTCCACAATGTACACAACCACAACACCAACGACTGTCAGGAGATCAGGGCCATCCGCGTCGGGCACCTCGGATGCACCGAGCGCAACGATCGAGGCTACGACCACGGAGGAGGCAGAAGTGGAGGACGTTGGGACGACCGCAGCCCCCGCCAGGAGTGCCACGACCTGCCTCGCGAGGGTGCCTGGAGAGACCAGCCTCGTGAGGACCGTCCTCGGGGCAATGCCGGCCTCCCACTGCTACCACCACCAAGAAGAAACGACGACCACCACCACCAAGAAGAGACGACGACCACCACTAGGACGAGGGGGCTGGGGGCTTCCAGGAACCTCGCGCCATCACCTACATCTTGGGTGGCGCACAGGCCCCAGCCTCCCACCGCATCTTCAAGAAGTTCGCGTGTGAGCTGACTGTGGCCCTCCCAAGGCTCGAGGCCACTCGTCCGCTCAGGTGGTCCAAGTGCACCATCACCTTCAGCTCGTCTGACCAGCTCAAGTGCGTGGCAACTTCCGGTGCTCTCCCAATGCTCTGCTCGCCCGTCATCAGCAATCTCCTTGTCACCAACACCCTCATCTATGGTGGCGCAGGGCTCAATGTTCTTTCCATTGAGATGTCCAACCGCCTCCAAGCGCGGTATCATTAGCTGCATCCTACCAAGCCCTTCTCAGGAGTGACCGATGGCTCCACCACCCCGATAGGGAAGATTCACCTCCCTATCACCTTCGGCGAGCGCGATAACTACCACACTGAGGTCATCGGCTTCAACGTCACTCACATCCGCCTCCTATACAACGCCGTCCTTGGGTATCTGGCCCTGGCCAAGTTCATGTCAGTCACCCACCATGGTTACAACATCCTCAAGATGCTGGGGAACCGCGACATCATCACGATCGCTTGTGAGGAGAAAGATGCGGTGAGCTCCCTCGAGCCTGCCTATCAGGCTGCGGCAATTGAAGACCCAGATAGTGAAGGCGCCATCTACCCTCCTGAAGCTGTCCCCAAGAAGAAGAAAGCAGTTACTCCGCCATTATCCTCAGGAGAGCAGCGTCTCTAGCGGAACCACCTCAGGATTGGCAACCACGCATGGGGCGCCTCCCTCGCGTTCATAGGAAGGCGCACCGGCGCCCTCCTCAGGCTGGGCTCGAGGGCTCTCTTCTAGAGGGCCTCAGACTTAGCCAACGTCACGAGGGAGGCGCTCGGGCACCACGTGGAGGCATGCTTCACCGCACGCTTCCCTCACGAGGGCACTAGGCACAAGGTGTCGGGTTCTCAGAAGTTCATCACCAAGACGACCGAGGAGCTTCAAGAGGAGAGAGCCATGCATGGCGACCATCGCCTACCACCTGGCACAACTCCTTGTCCTGGCGAGGACAACGAGCTGCGCATCTGCGTCAACATCCCTGCGCTCGATAGAGCCGCAGCTCAGGAGCTATTCTGGCCTTCGTGCGCTGGTCGGTGTGAGGGCCCACCTCACAGCAACGTTCACACGCCTTTTGACTTGCCAAACGCGGCTGCCACCTTCGAGCGTCACCTGCGAGGCATCGTGGCTGCTCAGGAGTCCAGGTACCACACGGTCCTGGCGGAGGTAGCAACGGTTCTTCGTGAACATCCCGAGCCTCTAGAGCCTCCCAAGGTTCATGACCAAGGCGGCTCCTGAGGGGAAACTTCTTCAGGGCGCATCTTCAGCTACTTCAACATCTATCCAGCAACGGCACTAGGTGACATTTTTCAATTTATTCAGTTGTTGGCGCCCCTCAGGCTGCATCATCCCCAGGCCACGTAGGGACCGTCCCTGTGGCATGTATCATTCTTGCATCTATCTGGACTAGCTTTATCTTCTCCCATAAGATGATTTATGTTACCACCACTACAAAAAATACACTTCCATGATGATACGTGTTTGTCATAGTAGGTCGTGTTTTTTGTCATGCATGTACATCCATGACAAATTTATGACAGAATCAAGATAGTCATACATGTGCTGTCGTAGAAGTGTTCCATGACATTACCAAACTTATCATCACGGAAGTGTCCACTTCCATGAAAATAAATCGCGCATCACAGAAGTGCTTTCATCAAGGGTGACCGACACGTGGCATCCACCGTAACGAAACCCGTTAACAGCTAGGACCAATGGGAAATTTCCACGTGTAAAATTCTTATTGGCCGAACGAAACACGTGTCAGCTCGTCAGTGGGTCAGATAGGCGCCTATGATATGTCGACACATGCCACGGCCCACCACTGGCCCATTTAGCTTACAAAGCCGGCCCGTTTGACTTGGTCAAAAGTTAACGGGCTGGCCCATGAATAGCCTATTAACGGTCTCTTCGCAAATAGCCCATTTTACGGCCCGTTAACTCACGACCCATTAGGCCCTAAAGGAAATTGGCCCAACAACATCATGTGGGCCGTCGAATATGACACCAGCCCATTTCACTTTCGGCCCATGTATGGCCCACGACGTCTTTCGGCCCATATGAGGCCTTCATATCTTTCGGCCCTATACAGGCCCACGGTGACTCTAGCCCATAATGAACAGTAATTTTCTTTATACCCGTTAATGGCCCGTGATTTACCTGGGCCGTTTCCAGCCCGTATTAGCTTTCGGCCTATTGACGGCCCATACGTTCTTGGGCTCCTTTTCGGCCCTCGATTACTTCCGGCCCGTTACTGGCATGTTCCCCTAATGGGCCAAATTTGGCCCATGGCAAGAGTCGGCCCATTATTGGCCTGTTCCCCTAATGGGCCAAATTCGGCCCATGGCAAGAGTCGGCCTGTTACTGGCCTGTTACCCTAATGGGCCAAATTCGGCCCATGGCAAGAGTCGGCCCGTTTCTGGCCTGTTAACCTGTTGCGCCGTTTCCAGCCCGTCCTATATTCTGGCCCATTAACGACCCGTTATGCCTGTGACAGAATTAAGCCTTTGTTGCCCTACGGCCTATTAACGGCATGTTACCGTGCTGGGCCGGTACCAATTACGCCCGATTATGGCCCATTTAGACCCATTTATCTGACGGCTCGAGGCCCACCGATTACTGGCCCATTTACCGATGGCCCATGGGAGACCCATGGATCCTACGACCCGTATATGGCCCATGGTAGTTGCGGCCACTAGCAAACCAGGGAAGAAGACTAGGAAATAAATAAGGCCGAAACTAACGCTAGGCTATTAAGGCGATTGCACAGATTACATCCACTCGGCATCAAAGATCGCCACCAGTGCAAATATAGGGAACACCCTACACTATACAAAAATGGCTTGCTGTTTCCTTCAAGCAGTGGCTCCACGTTAAGAATAAATTTTGTATCGCACCAAAACAAATTACAACTATATAACAAAAGGAAGGTTGGCATAAAACTTAACAGTCTAGCAGATAAATGCACCACCAGAAGTTCAGAAGCTTAGTTCATTTGACCTGACTGTTACGTTTTCATGTTGTATTGTCCGATGGAGCACCATAACCCTCGCCTTCATTTCCCCTAGGCTCCTGAACAAGATAGCAAATGTCTGATAGTCTGGTTTCAAAACCATGCATATCTTGACGACATTGAGCAATGTTTCTCCTTGTTTCACAAAGGTCTCTGTTAGGGAATGGACTTGTGTGTGGAGCGCAGATACAACATTGCTTTGAGCTTGCATATCTTGATCATGAGGCAGTTTGGACGATATTGCCTTAACAACCAACATAGTATTATGCAGGAACGTGCTTTTGGCACTGTTAGTGGACAGGTACTGACCCACTGCAGCAAGAGCTGACATTGCGGTTATAGTTGCCTCGCCACCTTCAGAAGGTGGCGGTTCCACCATTTTTTCCATAGCTCGCTGAAAAGTTGAGGTTTTATATTAGTAGTACCAGAACAGAAGATATTAAGGAGGCAGCAAAACCAAACAAAATAGCTTTGGTCTATATAAAGAACTTATTGTGGTGAAGCCATGTAAAATATTAGTTGTATTTTATTGCAAAGTACATAATAAAACCAGGTTCCAAAAATATGACCATGTACCATTGCTAATGTATTGTCTATTTCTTCACATTGTATTGAGGGCTAAGGATAAAGAGACGAAGTTTATAATACGGTAAGCATAGTATGACGTCGTTCATATCACAAAACAACTGAGAACAGACAAACAGGCAATTGTAACGTTGTGTGGGCAAGTCCAGCACGGAACTAGATTGCCGGTCAAGATCAAAGGAACATCACTCCTCTCTTTTAAACCTTGTAAGGTGCAATGATACGCTAAGACAATTGTGTATAAAATTGAAAAGAGTAATAGACATTGGTTGCAAACCATGCAGTTGAAGGCACAAGTCAGAGTAAGTAGTAGTTAAAAGGCATGAGGGTTAAGGACTTACAACATCGGCTTTGACTGGTGTAGTCATGCCCTTCTTCTTGCTGGTGTGACAGTCCTTGAAGATTTCCACAGCATTTGGTTCAGCTACTTTTTGGTCCTTGCGGGCTTTCCTCTGCATTTGGAACAAGTCAATATAGATCTGATAATATGGTACAGCGAAAAGAGTGAAACAGCAGCTAATTACAAGAGCCTCGCAGTGTGCAATATAGCTACGAGATCCTGTCGTCTGTTGGAATTTCACTTTCGTACGGTTGGCCTTATTCTTTGAACAGTTCACCTACAAGAAGATAGATTTTTGTGGCATATGCTTAAATAGGACTTCAACATGTGATATGATGACATATATATAATGTACCTGATACTTCGGATCGGACCAGTGTTTAACGAGGCCTCTCCAGTCTTCATCAGATATATTTTCCACTAGAGATGTTTGGGCAAGTTCACTATTAGCCTTGCCTTCAAAGTGAGTTTTCCTCAAGGTATACCGATACTGTCGCAGAGCAGACTTGAAAACATGGGTGCAAGCTTGTCTGGTTGCATCATCTTGGCTATCCAACTTGAACCTCATCTGTTGAAAATTATTGGAGTCTCATTATCATCAACCTAGTAAGTATTGGACAGAGCAAGACGATATTACTAGTTTCCATACATAACCATACTTACAGATAAATGGTCGAGGAAGATGTTGAACTGGGTTTTGTCTTTGTCATTCCTATACTGAATCCATGTTGGGAGGATATGTACATGACACCTAACAGCAACCGCTGCCTCTGATACTAACTTGGCTGACTCTGTAGCATCACGTGGCCTTTTTAAACCTGCCTCAAAATGGATCTTCATTCTTCCTCCTCTAGATTTAGTTAACCTATCGACCATTATCCCTGATGTTTGTTTCCTCTTGGGCCTAGGTGCTAGTCCAACAACAAACATAGGAAGTGTTAGTGTACATCAAACTGTGAGACTACATATAAAGAAGCATGCAACTGTAACTTGACTCCAGCAACTACCTTCTTGCTGTTGAAGCTCACAAGGTTCATCTGATATTGCCAAGTCGTCTTGTGTCAAGATTGCTTGGGAAGTAGTGTCAGGTGGCAAGGGAGATTGGGAACGTGCTGCTAGCTCAGTTGACGCACGAGTAAGTCATGCAGCTAGTAGTACTGTGGTAGGTGTTGCAAGAACTAGGGTTGTCTCTGCTTGTTTGGTGGCAGCTATTTGTTTCTGTTTGGCTTTTTTTGCAACTCATGTAGCATGGGATGCCGTGTTTGTAGAATTTTCCGCTGGACTTTGACCTTCTATTGCACCATCAGTACTAGCAGAATCTGCAGGATTCATCCGCTTCTCATTCCCTGCCATTATGTGTTTGTTCCTCTTTCTCTGTGCCATGTTAAGTCAAGCCGACAAGAAAAACGAACAACAATTTAGTTCTTCAGAACAAATTGATGCATAATGCAGACGAACTGAACTTTGATGTTACACAACCACAAGATAGGAGGATGTAATATGTACGAAAAACAGGACGGAAGAGATAACTAGAACTATGATGTGTAAACTAAGAAGAAGACATTTCACCAAACTAGAAGCAATGTAATGGAAGGTAGTCACCAAATGAAAGATGCTACAAATATCACTCTACCAAGTTAACAATGTCTCATCATAAATGGCGTTTAAAGAAATGTGAAGCAGTATAAAAATTAATCATATGCAAGATGCAAACAACATCACACTACCATGTTAGAGGTCTCTCGTCATTAGTGCCATTGCATATTCACAGCTTATGATGTATAAACTAAGGAGAAGGCATTTCAACAAATTAGAAGCAATGAAAGCTAGACACCATATGAAAGATGCAACGAATATCACTCTACCAAGTTAAAACTGTCTCGTCATAAGTGCCATTTCAACAAATTAGTAGTACAAGCTAGAAAAGAATGTGAGATGTAACCTATATCACACTCCGTATTCAAACGTGTCTTATGATAAGTGATTGCTGCAGGTTACACAACAGTAGTAATTTGATGTAAGAACATGGTGTGATAGACAGATATTGTATGTTCTAGAAACAGGAACACGTGTCTTATTCAAGTATAATGTGTAAAGTAAGCAGATGGAATTCAACAAAATTAGAAGCAATACAAGCTAGGCATCACACATAACATGCAACCACATATAACAGTGCCAAGTTAGAGGGAGCACCGGTGATGCTGCACTAGGGGAGACGTGCTCATCATAAACACAACTTTATTGAGTGTCTATGCATGTGTTGTCTTGGAAATCATCTTGGTGTGTGGAGGAGTAGAAACTGTAGAGGCCCTCCGTTCGGAAGGAGCACCTTTATCCGCTGCCTTGCTAACTTCCTTCCGCTTTATTGATTTTGAATTGTCAAGTAAAACCGACAAGAAAAAGCAATAAAATTCTCTCTTCAGAACTCATTCATGCATGATACTGACAATCACTACTTTAATGTAAGGCAACCACATGATACCAGGATGGAATATGTACGAAAAATAGGACGGCATGGCATGTTCACAACTGTTTGTATAAACTAAGCACAAACCATTCCAGCAAAAAAGAAGCAATGCAATCTAGACACCACATGAAAGATGCAACCAATATGACTCTGCCAAGTTAAAAGCGTCCCATCATAAATGGAATTTCAACAAATTAGAAGCAGCGCATGCTATAAATCATATGAAAGATGCAACTAATATCGCATTGCATATACTAAAGGTGTCATGTTGATTGATGTGGGATACAAAAAACAATAGTTTTATGTAAGGACATGCTTAATAGACAGATGTACTATGTACTAAACAAAGGAAGGCATGTCACATTAACAGGTATAATGTATAAGCTAAGCAGACTAGCACATGCAGTTTAACCATATTGGAAGAATTACAATCTAGACACCATATGCAACATGCAACCACATATCACGCTGCCAAGTTAGAGCAATCACCTGCGATGCTAGTGTAGGGTAAATGCTGTAATCAACTACAGAGCTACGTTCACTATCTTCATCTAGCATTTCTGTTTGTTGAGAATCATGTCGGGAAGCTGACGTTGCATTCTTTAAATGAGGAGTAGTCCCCTTGCCCGCCTGCCTCGTCATAAGTGATTGATGAGGGATACACAAGAACATTAGTTTGATGTAAGAACATGGTTAATACATAGATGTACATGTATGTACCAAAAACAGAAAGGCATGTCATATTCAAAGGTATTATGTGTAAGCTAAGCAGATGCAATTTAACCAAATTGGAAGCAATACAAGATAGACATCTGGCTGGAGTGGTGAGCATGATCATCTAGGACCTGAGAGCCTGGTGGGAGGCGGGATGCTTCGCCACCATTGCAACTTTTTAGTTTGCTTCCAGGTGATGCCTATCTTTGCTGGGCTTGTCACTAGCTCGGCTAGTGCGCTGACTAGCTATTTGGCTTCTAGTGCTCACGGGATGGTGGTTCATGTAAAAAGATATTTTTCCTTATATTACCGACTTCGGCCTTTGGAATACAAGCTAGACACCATATGGAACATGCAACCACATATGACACCGCGAAGGTAAAGCAAGCACCTGGGATGGTGGTTCATTGCGAGCGAGGTCATCAACTCCATAGCTATGTTTACCTTCTCCATCTGCTGACACTACACCCTTTATAGCGCTATAACGTGTCTTGCCTACCCGCATACGAAGCTGGAGCGACTTCTCTCTTTTCTTTTTGGCTTCTCTCATGGCAGCAGAGTCTGAAATACCCTTGCATAAAAACACAATAGTGAGTGTAAGGGTGAAGTGTGTGTAGAACTAGTGCAATGTAAAAGTAGCAGATAGCAGGTGGCTGGAAAATAAATGACAGGAGACATATGATAGCTCTACAACATTGCATGGCAAACAAAATTATATTCTACTCCATATGATTTTGTAATATATGAGCACAGGAAATGCAGGTACTCCTCCAGCACACCACCACATATGGTCATATATAAGATAACAGTCGACTGAAAATAAATAGGTCAGTCGATTTTTTTAATGAACCGTCTGATCTATAAGGAACGGGCAGATGGCCTTCGTCTACCTCCCTCCAGTCACTGTTGATGATCTTTCTCGAACCGCCAGCGACCACCGGCCCAGACCACTGCCTCCGCCGCCCCGCCCTCCCATTGACCTCACACCACCTCCGTGCATGGCAGCGCCCCCAGGCCATCCCTTTAATCCCGGCCAACCTCCAGATCGGGCGCCAGTAGCTCTAGGCCGCACACGCCCCTAAGATAAACACCAAGGCGCTGCTTCCCTGGCGTAAGAGGCGTACTAGCACCTGTTATGCTGGGTAATGTTTCCATTAATTGGGAATCAACTGGACAGAAATTGAAATTCAGGGGGATGACAGACCTCTAGCTAAGGTGAAAGAGTATATGAGGAGAAACCTTGTGCATCGCGAGTTACTAGGAACATCCAGTATCAAGAACAAGCGGTCAACTAGTGTCTTCTGTGGGATGAATACCATGCAAGCAGAGACGTAAGATTTGCACGAATAAGGGAAGAGGAGTACCTTTTTAGGTTGCCGGTGTGGTCACCTCAACATGTCGCGCCGATCTTCTTATTTTTACCAGGGAAACCGAAGTTCTGGAGGGTGTAGGCTTGGACGAACCCATGGCCAAATTGTTGACTGTGTTGTCGTGGCCGTATGTCGGTGGAGGGGAAGCAGATCTGAGGCGGTGAAGGATGGCGTAGCAGGAACAGCTCTGGTGCGGTGGAGAGTGGAAAAGTTGGAGCGGCAGCGGTGAGGCACGGGACGGCGTGGTTGAACTGGCTCGGGTATAGACGGCTCGGCCTTGGCTTCAACTACTAGCCATGGAGGGCGTTGCGGTTGAGGTTGCGGTGGACGACGACGTCGGGGTATCGGCTCCGGCGTGATGGAGGAGGGCGGCGGTTTATGGGTGGGATGGGGTGGCGGACGAAGGATGCCGGGGTTTCGCGGCTGGTGGAGAGGTAGTTTTGGCGCCCACAGAGTATGAATGGGGAATCGGACGGGTGGGCGGAACCATGTTTCGGTCTGGGACGCGCTTGTTTTTGGCTTTTTTGAACAGAATATGGGACGCGCTTGTTTGAAATTTGGGGAAAGTACAAACTTTGCCCCCCTCTTAATATTCGGACCTACTATGGGTCGGGGGTAGGATGGTAATCCCGAGTGTCCCAAATACTGGGCGGGAGTTATTTCGGCCGCGCGCATGTGTGCTTAGGCGGCCATTATGTATGAATGTTTTTCGGATACGGTTGCGTGGCGTCTAGATGAAGCTGCAAACCTACCCCGGGTTAGACCTTTGGACGTCTGGCCGGTAGGTTTCACGGGTCGGAGTTATTAGAAAAGTAATTTCCTTGTAGTACCAAACATTGGTCTCACGCCGTTTCGGGCGAGTAGAGGCTCTTTTGGCGCTTCGTTCGAAATTGTGAAACACAAGCATTCACGTTTAGAGTACTCTTGAACTATTAGGATTGACCTAAATAGACAACATTATATTTGACCTTGTATGTTTGAAAACCTCATTAAATAATCTGCTTCTTTTTGAAATTTTGACACATGAAAATCCTATAACTACGATTATTTTGGAATGGAGGAGCTCAATTTGAATCTATTTTGTACACGACTACATATGCTATTATGTACAAAATCAGAGCAAATATTTGTGCCCCAATAATTTAGGTATGGTTTACAAATGCCATGATATCAAATTCAAATAATTGAATGGACTTCATGTTGAATTCATTTTTTAAACCACCTTAAGTTGAATTCAAATGTATGCTAGTTCATAGGTAGCTATTTATAATGTCCATTGTGTAACTTTCGTATGTATAATGTGCTTTACACACACAACATGAACTATACTCACGTTTATAATCGATTGCTAAAGCGATGCATTGTCTGGAGTTCAAAATACTAACTATGTGGATCAATTGTGTCGAATAATAACATAGACATGCTCAAATTTGATAGAATCTAGATTTCTGATGGATCAATGACCGCTCCTTATGCGAATTGCGAATATCATGATCCCATCCTAATATTTGGAAACAATTTATATCTTTAATCAATGTGTAGAGCAGTCTTTTACGTGTACTTTCACTCTCCATCGGTGGTCTCTCACACATGCTCACACACTCTCTCCCGAGGTGTCTTTCTCATACACATGCTCTAGATATAACCCTCCCTCCCTCTCATAACCATTCACAATTGTTTCCTCCAACCTTTATCACAAGCACTCTTCCTCTCGCAAACATACACACGCACAATCCTCATCGACCCTTTCTATATACATGGACCTGCCTACGTGTCTCATGTACGCACATTATCTTTACGCCTGTCTCTCTCGCATTGTCTCACACCTCTCTTCCTAATCGACGAGTATGATTCTAGCAGAGCATTCTGTAGGATGCCCCTTAAAGTTAGGTTGGATGAATTGTAATACCAGAGATAAAGGGGTTACCTTAGTCCGAGAACCTAGGGTTACAAATCCTAGCCGGCTTTGTCAGTGGACATAGAGTCCCTCACAATTCTGCTATCTTTGTCTTGTATGACTAGTCATCCATGGGTCTTCCTAAATGCGTCACGGGCCGACCAATGTGGCGCAGGACGGAACCGAAGGAAGGGCCTCACCTCGACCCACCGGACCTCACGCGGTGACACACCCTCTGCCCCCACGTCTCATTATCTTCTCACACCCACACATACCAACACAAACACCACACACACACACAGAAAATTTCTCCTGGTGCCTCTATTCCCTCCCCCCTTGCATATACACACTCAACGGAATGGAATCTCTTGTTGTGACATCTTATTCATCTCTCTCTCTCTAGACCAC
>NC_057803.1:50806869-50841718 GCF_018294505.1 Triticum aestivum
CTCTTGAATACGTAATACACACATATACCTCTCTAGGCCCCGCCAAATGCATCAACTACACATTCACACATGTTACATCACATAGCCCATTGATCTAAAAAGCCCTCTCTTCACATTTATTTCGCATACAACATTCCTTTTGAATAAAGTGTGGCCCAAAAATTATTTTAGAGTTTCTACATATATACAACATTACAAAGTTATATGAAGGAGTACGAACGCTAATTTGCATTGCATGGTGCCCACAATGATATTTATTCCACACTGTGAATTTGTATATTTTTATAGATATACAAAGTTAGTCATAATAAAGAGAAACGAAGAGCATCTCTCTCTCCATTGCATACCCCCCTGTATGCCCCTTTCATGTATGCACACAAAACTATCTCCAGGTCCTCTAAAAGTAAGCCCCCAGAAAATTCACGCATGTTTCATCTTTCTCTCGCGATATATGCAATGACAATCATTGTATTTGAAGCGAAAGCACGATACGTACATTGGACTTCAGAATCCACTCATTACGGTCACCATTTACGTTTAGTGGTTATTATACAGTCACGGGCTCACCATACAACTCTATATTTGCTCATGACATGACTAGTTGACCAGTTAAACCCTCCACGTGGCACCTCTAGTGTTGCATCACATTATCTCAATACCATCGTGCCCACCTGTCGACTTGTATCTACTCTACATCTACACTCTTATAAAATACATAGAATACACTCTTATAAAAAATGGAGTTGGTGATGATGGTGTGCCTGCTATCCTGCAATATAGGTCGTCCGATTTGCAAAAAGGTACCCACACACCTCTCCACATTTGCAAATAAGGCCTTCCCTCGTTCATCCTTTTCTCTCACAAGATAAACATGTCATACAAATTTATCTTGATGTTATGTGCAACGCACGGGCATATTGCTAGTAAGAAAGAAAACAAACGACAAAAATATATTTGGATGGTGGTTCGAAGTCATGACCATGGGCACAGCGGACAAGGTGGCCTTTTATTGGTATGCTGAGCCGTCTATTTTAACACATAGGAGCAGGTGTGGTGATTATACACACATGCACGCATGCACACGAACTGCATCCATGCAACACTCACGCAAACACATGCACCCACGCACGCACGCAACACTCACACGTACACACGCAGCCACGCACGCACGCAACACTCACACACACGCACGCAACACTCACACACTCACGCACGCATGCATGCATACATCAGTACACCACACGACCAACACACACTCTCAGGCTCAAGTGCTCAACCTACACGTGCATGCGCACACATCAGGCACACATCAGGTTGGAGCCTTGTCGCGCCTGCGTAAATTTGTGTTTATCTGACCTTTTACCTATGCGAACTGACCGGTGGGACCCACAAGGAACATGGTCAATTTAACGAGTCAACATGGAGCCACGCAGACTATTTGGCCGGTCAACAGAGTGCAATCCGATGCTGAACTATGAGCAAGTGACCGTATAATCACCGCAAAACGTATATAGTGACCGTAATCAGCTTATTCTGAAGTTCGGTGACCGTATTACGCTTTTCTCTCTGTAGGCCCTCCAAAACTACATCTCTACATGTTCTCGCATGTTACATCTAACAACTACAGTATGCAATACAGCACTACTACTACACTCTAACACAATAAATCACATGTGTTTTCAGTTTTACTAGATATCATATTGTTACTTATAATTATTCAGTTTGCATACATTAAAATTGCCTTTGAAATGTATGGCCAGTATCATCTACCGCGCGGGAAAAATCCCGCCCTTTCCTGTTTAATCGGGTTTGTATCGATGGATCGTGCGAAACAGCAAAACTATGGTACTATACAGTACAAGTAACAGTTCACTGGGCCGTCGTGTCGTCTACTCCTCCGTCCTAAGAGTGGAGCGCTCGCTTTCATAAATCTTCTAGTCCCTTTCACCGACATGTGGGACATCAAGCTACCGGGTCCACGTTCCATACCGGAATACAGTGCAGAGTAGCCGGGGTGAAGCAGCCCAGTCATGGCGACGGTGTAGTAATGAGCAATGATGCGTCAAATCACAAAGCTGCACCTTTCCCGAAGTTAAGTTGGATGGACGAAGCAACCATCATTTCACTCGGTGCTAAATCCGCTTCTCCCTCATCTTCTTCAACTTAACCACGTGTTGCATCTGCCATTGTTCTGCCTCATGTGGGACGCGGATCGGCTTGGTAAAGCACTGACTCGTCGGACCGCATGTTAGCAAATCGCTAGGGCAACGTCCTCCGAAAATAAGAAGCCTAATCCTAGAATTACAAAGGGCTACATAGCTGCTACGTGCACTTTCCATCTAATCTATATATGCCCCCCTGATTTTCAGGTGGGGTGGGCCTAATACTCTCCTTTAATCCAGTCAAATAGTCCCACATCACATCAGTTCATAACTTTACATAAACCATTACGTGGATGTAGCATTGCTCAAATAAGAAACCTCCCCCGCCATCCGCGTGGCAAAATCACCTCCTTTTTACTAATCTTGATTCTATAATTTTCTAGATCAATATAATTGAGATTTGTATAGACAACACAAAGGAGCAAAACCAAGTGGTATGGTTAAGGGCATCCACAATGTGTAGCCAAATGTGAAAATATCATTTGGCATCGTGGGAACCATTGTGGACGGCGATGCCAAAGCCAAAAACATGGAACCGAAACTCCCTGATTGATTGATTCATAGAATAGGAAAATGCAACGTCTCTCCTCTTTCTCCCATGCTTGGACGCATGTAGTATAGTATAGAGCACAGAATCCACTCCCCTGTCCCTTCTATCACAAATCACAAAGCAGTGAGGCGTCAAATCACAAAAGCACGGATGAAGCAACCATCATTTCGCTCTTCGCTGACTCCACTTCTCCATCGTCTTCTTCGAGAAACCATCTCACCGCACTAGTACTCCTAGTAGTACTCCCTCCGGTCCTTTTTTGTCTGCGTCTAAGAAAATTTCTTTTTCCCCACAATGCTCTATGCATTGGCATTTTTTCGCTGCTCTTTCCAACCGGGCCCTCCATCCCTTTCCACCGCATGCGTGCCTGCAGTAATACCATCTCTCTTTCCCATGTGCTTCGCAACTTCCCAAAGTAGAGAGAGCTGCTTGCATGCAGAAACAGGAGAGAGAGAGCGAGAGGCGCATGCATGCAGAGAGATGTACAGGGGAGAGAGAGACGACATGCATGCATGCGGAAGTGAGAAGGTTGGTTTGCATGGCGCTGCATTAATCAAGCGATGAGGAGTGAGATGGTTAGCTCTCTGGTCTTTGGAGAAAAAAAATACGCATTAATTGACACGTGAAACGAGGATTTGTATCGATTAAATCACGTGATGGAAAACCCCGCATTTCTTTTTTAACACTAGTACTCCTCGTATGTGAGTACTTATCCTGTTTGGGTCTAGGCCTTGCATTGCCAGACTTCGCCACACATTTCTGCCAAGCTTGCCTAAAGTTTTCAAAATGAGAAGGAGGTACACTTTCGCACGGCTGTCGCGGTCGCACTGCACCCTCACACGGTCGCTTCTGCATGCCGCGGTCACACCGCACCCTCACACAGTCGGTCCTGCACACCGCAAACCCAATCAAGGGAACGCACCCTCACTGACACGTGCTGTCGCATGTGAACAAACAAAACTCAGCCATCCTATTGCTGACACATAATTTTCGTTCATAGAGCATGTTTATCCAACCGCATGTTGGGGGGTATTCGTACGGCCCGTGCGGTGATCTGTTGGGGAAGAAGAGGTGATCAAGAAGGAAAGAAGGGTTAGGAGACGTAGGATATTCATCCAACCGCCTGAAATGGTAGACTGACCCAAGTCAGGCGACTTGAATAACAAATATATGTTTTTACACATCAAAATATCCATAAAAACAACAACATAAAGAAAAACTATCACTGCTCGCGAAAAGAGACGGCCTCGTCGTCTTTGTTTGCCGGCGCGAACCAGCCGACGTGTGTCTCCGCACCGTGGTTGTCCTCAGCCTCCAGCTAGTCGTTCACCGGAGCGTGCGGGCGCTCTGCACGGACGAGAGCACAACCCGGTTCAAGTCGAGGACGTCCGGTTCCGCCTGTAGGAGGGCCTCGATGGCAGATGCATCCGCACGCTCCGTGTAGAGTCGAGCCTCCGCCGCCCGGTTCAAGTCCAGGACGTCTAGTTTCGCCTGTAGGAGGGCGTCGACGAGAGCGGCATCCGCGCGCTCTGCGTCATGTCGAGCCTCTGCCGCCCGGTTCAAGTCCACGATGTCCAGTTCCGCCTGCAGGAGGGCCTCGATGGCAACGGCATCTGGGCGCTCCGCCTCAAGTTGAGCCTCCGCCGCCCGGTTCACATCCACGACATCCGGTTTCGCCTGCAGGAGAGCCTCGATTGCAGCGGCATGCACGCGCTCCGCGTCGAGTTGATCCATTGCCTCCGACTCCTCCTTTATTATTGCCATGTTGAACCGCTGGTCCGCCTGCACAATGGGGGACTCGGACGCCGGCACGAAGTCTATGTCCATCGTCTCATACCCATCGGGGGCCTTCTGCGCCGTGACCTCCGCCATGAACATTGGATCGGCTTCCTCCTCCTCGTAGCTCGGCTCCGGAGAACTCGGGGATTGGCCCGCCGCAAAGCAAGCTTGGGAACGCAGGTCTGTGGTGCAGACCGCCGCCGCGATTTCTGCGCGGCGCTCCGGCGTCAGCATCTTGTAGTAAGTGATCTTGCGGCGCACCATGGCTTTCCTGCGAACTAGGGTACGCTTGATGCGGGCTAGGGGATCGAAAGGTGGGGGAATGGGCTGGAGATTTGGTGTGGTTTTAGGGCAGTGGCTGGCATAGACCAAGCAGCGAAGGTTCTGGTGTGAATAGTGGTTCCGGTGACGACCGGTCAATCGGTTTTGACTGTACATCGCTCTTGTCGCGTTTGCGTTGCAGCCTGGCATGCTGGACCCTCCACGTCGCTCACCGAATGGAACGCGCATCGTCTTGCGTTTTCGCTCGCTTGTGGGACCGCAGTTGAGAGCAAACCGACGTCCCTCCCCCTCCCCCTCCCCCGCACGCGTCATTTATTATACCACCACTCCCTCCGTTTTATGCGGAGTAAATAAAAACAGAGGGAGTATACTACGGATGAGGATCCCCTGACGTGGCCGAACCCATTGAGTAACTGACATGCGGGGCCTAGCAAGCATGGGGTCCACCAG
Source organism: Triticum aestivum (assembly GCF_018294505.1). Lineage (NCBI taxonomy): Eukaryota > Viridiplantae > Streptophyta > Magnoliopsida > Poales > Poaceae > Triticum > Triticum aestivum. Next base: position 50,812,093 of record NC_057803.1, read on the forward strand.
TAAGTGACCGAAAGGGAGGGTAAGGCAGGGATACCTATGTCAGAGGATCCACTTCCACTATACTACTTTGACCAAATGTTAGAGTAATGATATATGACATGCAACTTACACAAAGCATACAGGGTCTAATGTGTTTTTGAGGCTAACTTTGACCAAATGTTAGAGTAATAATATATGACATGCAACTTACACAAAGCATACGGTCAAATTCGTATGTGAAAGGAGTTTGCAATGATATAATTTTCACATTATACATCTCATGTACTATTAATCTTGTCAATAGTCAAATTGGAAACCATCTCGAGTACAAATCTAGGAGTATGTACGAATCTAACAATATTAATTGGGCATTGTTGAATGTTGATACCTTTTTGATCAAAGTAGAGATACTTTGACTACACATAAAACTTATATGTAAACTAGAAAGGATAGGAGGGAGTATATTGTACGTTCAAAAACGAAACGAACATTGAATACCCTTTATATATGATTTGCGGATGCTATGATCACCGGTTCAAAATTTTGAATCCGCCTTAGGTATCACGTGCCCCCACCCATTCCCTCTCAATTTCATCTCGGGTTCTGGAGATCTATTGAAGAGGACTAGGGTGGGTACATGCGAATGATACTCGGCAGAATGTTCAAATGAAGCACGCGGGAGGATGGACTTGACTCGATGGAGAAGAGGGTTGGAGAGGAATGAGAAATAAGTAAACGCCACATGATTATACTTGAACAGCTCAAATAAACAACAAGTTGTCTCGCTTGGCCTACATAGTGAAAGGCCTAATGCGCAACGCGGAGCACTGACGCTCGAATATGGATGGGAAAACAGGGAAACCGACATGTGGGGCACACCCGTCGGGACGACATAGCGCATACTAGTCCAATGGAGGAGCTGGCCCACGACCTCCTCACCACCGACAACCGTTCATGTGGGGTGTTGGGGCCAACAACGGGGCGCAGCTCCAGCACCGCCTCTGGAAACGGAGACTGCGGTGAGTGACACGCTCATATCGTATCTAGACACGGTCGGTTTCAGTGTGTCGAGGGTGGAGATAGTGTTGTGGCACGACCAACGGTATGTTTGGTTTGTGCCCAAGGTTGCCCCATCAAAGCATTGGGTAGCCAAAATTTTGGTTGAGGTATTGGGTTCCCATGATTTGGCCGACATTGGCAAGAAAAATGAACTAGAGTTGGCTAGAGTTCATTGGCATGCCAAAGAAATGGCAACCATCCAAACAAAGACCAATCTTTGGGTCATGACCAAAATTTTGGTTGAGGTATTGGTTGCCCATGATTTGGCCGACAGTGGCAAGAAAAATGAACTAGAGTTGGCTAGAGTTCATTGGCATGCCAAAAAAATGGCAACCATCCAAACAAAGACCCATCTTTGGGTCATGACCAAAATTTTGGTAAGGTGCACTTTGGCCACAATCCAAACACACCCCAACACCCGGCTCGTCAAGGATGCACAGGGCACCGCGACGCATCCACGGAGTGGTGTAGCGCGGCCAACTGCATCCTCTGGACTAGAGACCATGCCAAGTCGTCTTGCTTTTTCAATGACATGCGGGGATCGCATGTGAGAAAAGGGCATCTCCAATGTTGCCACGGCCGCAGCTGACTACCCTGTCACACCAAAACCCTCATCCCTCGCGCCATCGCGCGGTGCGTTCCCAACTGGTGCCAGCTGCTCGCATTCATGCCGTCCATTCGTATGTCGTCGTTAAGAGGCTTGGTGCCCGAGGAACCAACTCCGGCGACTTAATGACGCACCCAGACACTTGGCCTCACCGGAATGCGCTACTTAAAACGGCAATGCCCAGCTAACCTCCACACCATAGCGCATCGTCCTCCTACCTGGCACCACATCCGCCATGACTGCAAGTGCGAACGCTCTGCGGGAGAGCTTGTCTTCGGGGATGAAGCTCTAGGTCGCTGCCCTCGCTCAAGTCACCTCTCGCGACGCAATAGCGGCATAGCCGGACGCGGACGCGACCGCACAAGCGGTGGAAATGCTGGCTTCCGACGACGGGTGCACCGTCAGCCACGCGTCCTACTTGCCGCCGTCCAACGTCCGGGACGGCCGAGGTCGGGGACTCCTCCGAGGACGAGTAGGGCATGGGAGGCGGCAGGGCATGGTGTGCCAACTGGCCGGTCCGTATCCTGAGTTCTACTCTTCCTCGCCGGAGACCGCACCTTCACTTCACGGGTCTTGAACCCCGCCCCTGTACATAGAGATCACAGATGGAGGACGTCGGTCACCACCGTAGAATAGGTTTAGGGTCAGGTTTCTTTTATTTTTCTGTCCTATAAAAGTTTGAAATGTAATGAAAATCTGCCATGTTTGCATTAATCTCGGCCGGTGTATATGAACTTTCACAATAATATACATATTTTAGGAGTACTAGTGTCGGGTGGTAGGTGCGACATATGCCAACGGGTGGCTTATCATTGTGGGAGCCAGTAAGACGTCGCCGGTGCCTGGACACGGGATGAGGCGAAGACATGCACGCCGGCGAATCTTACCTAGCTTCGGGCCTCTCCGTGGAGATAACACCCCTACTGCTGCTCTGCGGGGTCTCCGCATGATCACTAGATGAACAAGTAGCTACACGATGCTCCTTGAGCTGTTGGGCGAGAGGAGGAAGAAGGGCACGGCTCGCTCTCTTCTCCTCCCTATGTGGTGTCTAAAACTAGCAGGGATCCATTCCTTTGCATGGGTGTCCCGGGGGGTTTATATAGGCCTACCCCCTAGGTTTACAATGGTAATCCGGCTGGGCATGGGGCCCAGCCGTCTGTGTCTACACTCGCCGGCTTCTGCGCCGACTGCTGGGGCCCGCCGGCTGGTGGGCCCCGCTGGCTGCCGGCTCCTTGGTCGACAGGCAGGCCCCACTGTCCAGGGCCTTGTCGGGGGCTGGTTACTGTTGCTCAATCTTGGTGACGAGGGCTTCGCCGAGGTGGGCATGGCTACAGTGCCGCCGTCCGGCGGGTGATCGTTGTAGCCTCACCGTGTCTTGTCTCCTTAATGGGGCGTCTCCTTCGAGGTAGGTGGCAAGCCGGCTGTGGGGAGCCGGATCTATCTTGGGCCGACTGGGGGAGGCCTGGCCGCCTTTGGGTGTATCTCTACCCGAAGGGGCCCACCGCCCGTGGGCCACGCTGGCAGCCCGTCGTGGATGACATCAGGGTCAACATGGCAACAGTGCCGCGTCGGACGGGTCATGGCCACCCGTACGGCGCACTGTGCCAGGCGTGCTCCGGGATTCGGGGGTGACAGGATTCACTGTAGCCACGCCCCGTCACATCACCATTACGTGGATGCAGACTTCGAGGGTACGATCTTGACCGCTTTATGGGAGACGGCTTCTTGGAGTCGGCCTTCTCGCGGCCGGCTTCTCAGAGCCGGCCCTCCCGCGGCTTTCTTCATGAGGGCTGAAGTCGGGCCGTCTTCCGATAGTCGGCCATGGGGACAGCCGGCAAGGGGAAAGCGGCCCCGTATCTTGGATTCTTGTGGGCCGGATCGGCTCGTAATTTTCTTAGAAAGGCCAGGGGGAGCCGGCTAGGCTACCCGTGGTCATTTACTCCGACAGTAGTCCCCGAAGCTGATTGAGCTTCGAGGCTGAGAAAGGGATGAGAAGCTTGGTCAGCTTCCTATCCCGAGGGGCCGGCTTTTCTTGTGCGCACCGTCTTTGGAAAGCTCTGTTTCTCGTAGGCGGGAACACGGGTCGCCCTGCGAGCTGACCGCGCGCCATTCCGCGGGCCACGTGGCAAGGAAATCCTGCCAACGCACGCGCGCGACGGGACGCCGCCGCAGGGCTGGGCCCGCCACTCGTAGGCCTCGGCCCGAGCGCGGATCTTCTGCGGCCCACTTGGACCGCTCGCCTTCCCGCGGCAGTTTTATTATGCCATCAAGGCATAATAATCGTGGGACGTAGGGGTGTGGGCGCAGTTGATCCCCACGCTCCCCCACACCGCGCCTCCTCGGCTCCGCCGCGCGGGTCTATAAGTAGGAAGAGGAGGGGGAGCGGCAGAGGCTCGCACGCTCTCCCTCACTCCGCCCCTTCTTGCCCTCCTTCTTCTTCTCTTCGCCGCCGCAGCAACCCATTGACGCGCCGTTCCGTTGTCGCTTCGTCTTGCTCCCCACCGCATTGCTCCCATGGCGCTGTCGAGCTCGTGGGATGGCTCCAACGTCCACGAGGACCACATCGAGTTCCTCCGCCAGACGCGGCGCCTGCCGGGCGAGAACTTTGTGCGGGTTCGTCAAGCGCCGGCGAGGGAGATTTCGCTGGCACCGCAGGAGGGCGAGCGGGTGATCTTCCGCTCGCACTGCCTGCGCGGCTTCGGCCTCCCGGCGAGCGGATTCCTTCGAGCCTTCCTCAAATTCTACCACCTCCAGCCGCATCACCTCACGCCTAACGCGGTGATGCTGCTGTCGGCTTTCGTCACCCTGTGCGAGGGCTTTCTTGGGGTTCTCCCCACGCTCGAGCTCTGTTGGGAATTCTTCCAAAGCAAGCTCGGCACCGTCGTTGCGGGCGTGCCCGCCCCCTGTGGAGCCTTCATTGCCATGAGGCGGGAGAGAGAGAACAATCCGTTCCCGTCCATCCCACTGATCCAGTCGGTGAAGCTCTGGCAGAAGTCCTACTTCTACGTGAAGAACGTCGCCCAGCAAGGCGACTACGTCAACCTGCCGGCTTACATAGCCGGCCCGCCGGCTGGGAGGCAACCTTCATAGAGCTACCGGGCCAAGTCGTTGTCCCAGGCCGGGAACGCAGTCGTCTCCCGGCTTCGGGTGATGATCCAGTCGGAGGGCCTGACCGGAGCCGACTTGGTGGCCACCTTCGTGGAGCGCCGGGTACTTTCGCTCCAAGGCCGGCCTCACATGATTTGCCAGATGAGCGGCTGCTTCGACCCATGCCAGCTGAGCACCAGGGAGATGGCTCACGCAGAGGTGTCTTACATGGTGAACTACATCTCCAACTGCAAGCTCGCCAAGGATTGGCGATACGGCAAGGAGCCGTATTCCCGCGCCAACCCTCCGCCTGCCGTAAGTTCTTTCTTCTTTTCTTCCTTTTGTAGCCGGCCTCATGATAGCCGACCCTTGATCAATTGGTTTGCCTTTAGCAGAACCCTCTTCTTCCGCCGACGGCCGGGGCCGCGGGGGTAGAGCGCCAGCTCCTCCCCGACCACACGGTGGACGACGCCGACGATCCGGACCTGGGAGCGGCCGCCATGGAAGACGCCATCATGGGGGAAGGCGACGAGGCCGGAGGCGCGGGACTCGGGGCCGGCTTCGAAGACTGGCCGGACGACGACGAGGTCGAAGCCGCCCCGCACCGCCAGCCGGCGCCTGATCATCAAGGCGCGGGCTCGTCTGCCATGTCGGCTGCCCATGGCGGCGCGCAGAAGCGTCAGGCTGCGTCGACCTTCTTCGGCAGCCAGCCGAAAAAATCCAAGGCTTCCATGGCGGCGACCAAGCGGGATGAGGCTGTCACGAAGGTGGCCCGCTTCCGCAAGGCGGTGAAACAACCGCAGGCGATCTCGGCGTAAGTCGTCGAATGTCTTGCATATATATATATTTTTGTTGTCTTTTTCGACCGAAGCTCTTCTAAACCTTTCTTTGCTTGCCGGACAGGGTGCCGTTTCCCTTGAGCGAGGTCCTGGCGGCTCCGTAGTCGGGCCGACTGGAGGATCCTCAAGCTCTCGCCGCGTGGATCCCCGCGCCGACCTTAGGGAGGCCACGGAGCGGAACGCACGGGAGGCGCGGGAGGAGCGGGAGGCGGCGGAGCGAAGGACCGCCTAGGCGGCGAAGGAGCAGGCCGGCGCGGCAGCCAAGGCCCGGGCAGAGGCGGCAGCCGCAGAGACGGAGGCGGAGGCCTCGCACAACCAGCCTCCGCTGCTCGTCGTTCCCCTCCGTGCCGTGGCCCGCGACATTCATGTGCCCCCGTCGGAGGAGTTCGACCAAGGCCCGCCGGTGATGGCGCCGACTGGAGCGGGCCAAAGCGGCCAATCAGCTGCGGCGCCAGAGCAGCCGTCCGGGGGCGAGCCAGAGGCAGGGGCCGGCCTCGAGGTGCAGTCGGCATTGCACCGGCACGCAGGGGGTGGCGCCTCCATGCCGGAACCGCACCGAGCAGCGGGCGCTAGCCAGACGGCGGAGGCCCTGGAGGCGGCCAGCGCCAGCACGTCCGAGTGGACTCCCAACGGGGGGACAGGCGAGTTGAACGTGGCGGCCCAGGAGGTCTGGAACCGGCTTCAAGCTTAGGCCGCCTCGCCGCAGCGATACACCTAGGAGTTCCTCGCGACGCGGGCCGTCATCCAGGTGAGTTTTCTGGCCTTGGTTATTTTGCTCTTTTGATTTCTTCCGTGGGGGCGCGTCAGCGCACCCACTAGGTGTAGTCCCCGAGTTCCGAGTTGGCTGCTGCGCAGGAAGCTTGGAACTTACTAGGTTCTGACAACTTAACTCATCCTCACCTCCTGTATAATCTTCCAGGAGTATCATAACCTCCGCGCAGCGGCCTTCAACTCCCAGGCTCACGAGCTGGGCCGGAGAACCGAGGACCTGACCAGCAGCTGGAGTGCGTGTTTGTCTCATTCATCTCCTGTGGGGGCGCGTCAGCGCACCCACTGGGTGTAGTCCCCGAGATTCGGGCCGACTGCTAAGCAGTCGGGTCGGATCTTCCTTGACGACTTCTTCCTTATTAATTTTTCCTTTGTCTTCATGCTTGCAGGAGCCAATGCCGACTTGAGGGGGCATCTCAGCGGGGCCCAGGCCGCCCTTTGCGCCAAGGAAGCCGAGTACAACACCTTGGTCCTGGAGCGTGACCGCCTGGCCAAGAAGTTGGCCGACCAGGAGGAGAGCCACAAGGCGGCCCCGAAGAAGGTGCAGGACAGCGAGGACGCCCTGAAGGCCGAGTTCGAGACCAAAGCGGCGGGCTGGGCTAAAGCGAAGCAGGCGCTGAGCGAGGGCTTCAGTCGTATCGAGGATCTGATCGACGGTAAGCCGCCTTCTTCACTCCCTGCTTGCACCTTGATGCCTGATTTGTGTTCTGACTTGTGCTTCTTTTTGTTCTCTGTGCAGACTACTTTCCCAGGTACTCCGTCTTTGCCACCCAATCCATCGAGGCCCATTGCAAGGCGCGCCGGCAGGCGGGGGCTGAAATCGCGCCGGACGCGAGCCGGACGCTTGAGGAGCAGCTCTTGGCGGTCCAAGCCCGGCTGCAGCCGGCTGACCGTATGCTCGCCGCCTCCAGCGCACCGGGGCGCAGGTGTTCGTTGCCCTCTGGCCAAGCGAGACGATTCCCCGCACCCCGAGTCGGACTACCGACTGGCTGGAGGTGGCGGTTGGCCGCTTCGAGGACTGGAAGGCGTCGGCAGCCCGGCTTGGAGCTGGGCGGGTGCTGGAGTTCGTCCGAGCCTAGTATCCGGGGCTGAACCTGGACCAGCTGCGCACCTGGCGGCTGGAGGGCGACGAAGAGATGGAGGAGGTGCGGCCGGCTATCACTCAGCGCGCTTCAACGATCGCTGAGTGTACTGACATCAGCGTCTTCACTCCTGAAATTAATGACGACGGCGTTGCCCAGCCGGAGTAGTGGTTCGGGCTGGACCCGGCAGTGGGTGAAGACTCGGCAGAGGAGATCGCCTCCAGCGATGAAGGCGAAGACGATGAAGGAGAGGAAGGCGAAGACATTGAGCCGACCGGTGAAGCGGCCAGCCGGCCTCAGCCTGATCATGCCTCTGGCAACGGGGCGCGTGCTAGCGCACCCTCTGCGGGAGGCGGTGATCATGCCGAGGTTCGCCAGCCAGCCACTCCTCCAGCCGGCACTACCGTCTCCACCAACCTGCCCGACTCGCCAGTCGCTCCCTTGGCTTAATCTGCCGTCCTTGTTTTTTCCTGCTTGTTGCCTTTTGAACAACTTTATTAAACTTGCACAGTTCCACCCACTGGGGGTGTATTCGAACTATGTTGAATGCTGGCCTTTTTAAGGTCTTTTATGTAAATATTATTGTGTGCATGTTTGGTTTCCATTCATGTATGCTTTTTATCCTTAGGCTGTTTCCTTTGCCGCCTTCCCCTTTTGGGAAGGCAAGTACTCGAGCTTTCTTAGATTGGAGCAATGTGAATGGAAGCCGGCTGGCCGGCTACTCTGGTAGTCGGTCGGTGGTGGGAGAAAACCGGCTTTTGTTATATTAGTCCGTTAGTCCCTAGCCGTTTTTCGTGTGGGCGCCCTTTCCTGCCTTTAACTCTTGCCAGCCGGACAGCCGGTTCTTCGAACTGCGACTTTTGGCAAGAGAAGGCTTGGGAGCCGGCACACTACTTGTCTGACTGCGGGTAGGACTTCTAATATAACTCCAGGCGGCCAGTCCCCAGGCCGACTAGTCGAACCCGGTGCCGGACGGAAAAAGTGAATGTAATGACAAGGTCATAAGCATGATACTCTTCATCCATAGATAAAAGATGGCAGTCCCCGAGCTCTCCTTGGGTGGACTATTGTCTCGTACTTAGTACAAAAGTTAGCGTGATACATACTGCATTTCAACTGTAAAATCTTCGGAGGAGGTTGGTGTTCCATGGTCGTTCCGACTCCTTGCCGGAGTCGTCTCTCTTTCGTGCCTTCGGCTTCTGCGCGTTGATCAGGTAGTAGGAGTCGTTGCCTAAGGCTCTGCTGATGACAAAGGGGCCCTCCCAAGGGGCCGAGAGCTTGTGCTGGTCGGCTGTGGTAGGATCGCCCTCTTGGAAGGATCTTGGCTTGACCTTCCGGCTGTGGTAGCGGCGCAGGCCCTGCTGATAGATGGCGGACCGGCTGAGGGCTAACAGTCGGCCTTCTTCCAGCAGGTCGACGCCGTCTTCTCGTGCTTCCTTGGCCTCCGCTTCTGTGTACATGGTTACCCGAGGCGAGTCGAACTCGATGTCAGTTGGGATGACCGCCTCGACACCATATACGAGGAAGAAAGGAGTGAAGCCGGTTGACTTGTTTGGTGTAGTGCGCAGACTCCAGAGGACGGCCGTCAGCTCATCGAGCCAACAGCCGGCTGAACACTCCAGTGGTACGACCAGGCAGAGCTTGATGCCGGAAAGGATGAGGCCATTGGCTTGCTCGACCTGGCCGTCTGACTGCGGGTGGGCAACGGACGCTAAGTCCAACCGGATGCCTTGCGTCGCACAGAAACGTGCCAAGGCTCCCTTGGCGAAATTCGTGCCATTATCGGTGATGATGCTGTGTGGTACGCCGTACCGAGTTGTTATATCTGCGATAAATTTCACGGCAGTCGGCCCATTTAGCTTCTTGATCGGCTTTGCCTCGATCCATTTGGTGAATTTGTCCACGGCGACAAGCAGATGTGTCATGCCGCCACGCGCCGTCTTGAATGGGCCCACCATGTCCAGTCCCCAAACGGCGAAGGGCCAAGTGAGGGGAATGGTCTGGAGTGCTGAAGCCGGCATGTGTTGCTTGGAGCTGAAGAGTTGGCATCCTTTGCAATGTTTAACTAACCCCTTGGCGTCATCCAAAGCAGTCGGCCAAAAGAAACCATGGCGGAAGGCTTTGGCGACGAGTGATCTTGAGGCTGCATGGTGGCCGCATTCTCCTTGGTGGATGTCTCTAAGGATTGCAATGCCCTTCTCTTGCTCGACGCATCGCTGGAGGACTCCAGTGACACTGCGCTTGACGAGTTCTCTGTTGACGATTGTGTATGCTCCGGCTCGGCGTTGGACTTGTCTTGCCTCTGTTTCGTCAGCCGGCAGGTCTTGGTTTATTAGGAAGTTGAGGATGGATTGAGCCCATGATGGAGCTGCGACTTCTGCTATTGCCAACACGGCTACTGCGACCAGGGCGGACGGGCTGGGCGGTGAAATGCTGGAGTTGGCCGCCGCCTGTTGTGTTGGTGTAGTCTCCGGGCTGACTACCGCAGTCCCCGAGCCGTGTGAGGCAGTCCCCGGGTCGAGCGTAACTACGGAAGTCCCCGAGCCGCCTGCTGATGTCCCTTGGCCGACTATCAAAGTCCCCGGGTCACCTGCTTGGTTCTTCGAGCCGGCCGCGTCGGGGTCAGGCGGCACGAAGATGGAATCGGACTCTGGAGACGGCATGATAGACGGCTTGAGGAGGCGTTGTAGAGAGACACCGCTTGGTATTCCTTGCCGAGTGGAGCCTATTCGAGCCAGGGCATCAGCTGGCTCGTTATCGGCTCGCGGTACATGGAGGAACTCGCATCCTTCAAAATACCCACAGATCCGCTGAACGAGGAAGCGGTAGCTTGCCATATTTGCGTCCTTGGCATCCCAGTCGCCGGATGATTGCTGGACCACCAAGTCTGAGTTACCATAACATAGGATCCGGCGAATGCCGAGTTCTTTGGCAAGCCGGAGCCCGTGTATGAGCGCCTCGTACTCGGCCAAGTTGTTGGAGGCGGCAAAGTGAATTTGCAGCGTATATCTGAGCTTGTCGCCTTTGGGAGAGGTGAGGATGACGCCGGCTCCCAAGCCAGTGCGCATCTTGGACCCATCGAAGTGCATGCGCCAATGAGTGGAGTTAGGAGCTGGCGGTAGGTACTGGGTCTCGGCCCAATCGATGAGGAAGTCGGCCAATGCTTGGGACTTGATGGCGGTGCGAGGCTGGTAGAAGATCGTGTAGGGGGCCAGCTCGATGGCCCATTTCGCCACCCGGCCGGATGCATCCCGGCTGCCTATGATCTCGGCCAGCGGGGCGGTGCATACGACCGTGATGGGATGCTCTTGGAAGTAGGGCTTCAGCTTCTTGGCGGCAAAGTACGCGCTGTAGCACATCTTCTGGTAGTGCAGGTAGTTCTGCTTTGAGGTAGACAACACCTCGCTCAAATAGTACACCGGCCTCTGGACCGGCTGGGCTCGGCCCTCTTCTGGGCGTTGGACTACGATGACGGTGCTGACCACCTGGCTGGTTGCGGCAATGTAGAGGAGCATGGGCTCTTTCTCCGTCGGCGCCGCCAGGACAGGCGGCGTGGCCAGCATCTTCTTCAGCTCGTGAAAAGCTTGGTCGGCTTGGTCATTCCACTCGAAGTGGTTGGTCTTCTTCATGAGGCGCTAGAGGGGAAGAGCTTTCTCTCCGAGCCGACTGATGAAGCGGTTCAGGGAGGCCAAGCATCCGGTAAACTTCTGGATGTCTCCGAGCCGACTTATGAAGTGGTTGGTCTTCTGGTGGGAATCGCCATTCTCTCAATGGCCTTGATCTTTACTGGGTTGCATTCGATGCCGCGTTCGGAGACCGGGAAGCCTAGGAGCTGGCCGGCTGGCACTCCGAACACGCATTTCTCGGGATTGAGCTTGATTTGGAACCGGCGTAGGTTCTCAAATGTTTCCTTGAGGTCTTCCAGCAAAGTGCCGCGCTTCTCCATCTTCACCACAATGTCGTCTACGTAGACGTGGGCATTTCTGCCGAGCTGCTTGAGGACGCACTTCTGCATGCAACGCTGAAAAGTGGCACCGGCATTTCTCAAGCCGAATGTCATAGTCAGGTAGCAGAAGGCTCCGAATGGCGTGATGAAGGCGGTCTTCAGGCGGTCTGCCGGATCTAACTTTATCTGGTGGTATCCTGAGTAAGCATCCAAGAAACTCAATAGCTCACATCCGGCCGTGGAGTCTATCACTTGGTCAATCCTTGGCAGGAAAATGGATCTTTGGGGCAGGCCTTATTGAGGCTCGTGTAGTCTATGCACATGCGCCACTTGTTGTTCTTCTTTAGCACGAGGACCAGGTTGGCGAGCCACTCTGGAAAGAAAACTTCCATAATGAAGCCGACTGCCAGAAGCCAGGCTATCTCCTCTCCTACAATCCTTCTCTTCTCCTCCGACAGTCGGCGGAGGGTTGTTTGACTGGTTTTCCGTCTTCTCGGACGTGTAGTTTCTGCTCGGAGAATTCCTTCGGAACACCCGACATGTCCTTGGGGGACCATGCAAAGCTGTCCCGATTCTCATGGAGGAAATCGGCGAGCTCGCCTTCCTATTTGCTGTTTAGGTTTGCCCCAATGACGGCAAACCTCTCTAGGTGCTCGGGGTCAAGAGGTATCTTCTTCGTCTCCTTGGCCGGCTGGAAAGATCCTTGAGCATCATGCTCCATGGGATCGGGGGACAAGGCCGACTATTTGCCGGCCATGGCCACGACTCGGTCCAACATCTTCTTTTCTTCGGCAATCATAAGGGACTCGGCCAGCCGGCTGTTGGCTGCTGCACACTCGGAGGACTTCTTGTAATCACCGGCTATGGTGATGATGCCCTTGCTGCTCGGCATCTTCATCTTGAGGTATGCATAGTGGGGAACTGCCATGAACCTGGCCAAGGCAGGTCGGCCAAGCAATGCATGGTAGGGGCTCTCCAAGTCCACCACTTCAAACCAGATCGCCTCCCGGCGGAAATGCTCCTTCTCCCCAAAAAGTACATCAAACTTGATCTTGCCAATGGGGGCGCAGGACAGGCCGGGTATGATGCCATGGAACACAGTCCGAGTAGGCATGAGTTGCTTCGTCTTGACATTCAGCTTCTCCGGGGTGTCATGGTACAGGATGTTGATGCTGCTCCCGCCGTCTATTAGCACGCGGGTGAAACGGGCGGCACGTCTATCTGTTGCAAGGGTGGCATCCAAAACCAACACATAAGAGCCGGGAGACGGCATCACCTCTGGGTGGTCGGCCCGGCTCCAGCTGATAGGTTTTTCTGACCAGTGCATGTGCTCGGCGGGGTTGGCAGCGACCATGCTTACTTCTTGGTGCTCTCGGCGTTTGCTGCGCCGGTCTTCGGGCTGGCTTGTAAAGATGACATAGGCGGCATGCTCGTCGGGGGAACTCATCATGCACGGCTCCGACTGCGGGCCGAGCGGTCAGTGGCTGCGGAGCCGGAGGCGGCGAACCGGCAGGCGGAGGCGGCACGAGCCCTTCGCCTTTGGAGATTCGGGTGAGCCAGTGGCACTTCTGGGTCGTGTGGTTGGACGGCTTCGCGCCGCTGTGGAACTTGCATGGGGCATCGAGAGTCTGCTCGTAGGAGAAGGCCGGCTGCCAAGCCGGCTTGCCGCCCCTCTGCTTCTTGGGTGCGGGCCTCCCTTCGGGCTGCTCGTCTTCGACTGTGGCCACCTGCCGACTGGTGGAGGGCGGCACGGGGCCCTTGCGCTTGTGGTCGTTCTGGTGTGGGCATCGGCCGGAGTCCCCAGCCGGCGTCTTGGGCGCCGGGTTGAGTACCTTCCCGGACACATCTACCCGGAGTTCGGTATTCATTGAGGAGTCGGCGGTGGCGTACTTGTCTGCTATGACCAGAAGCTCGTTGAGGGTAGTCGGCTCGTCGCAGAGGAGCTTGTGCTTGAGGAGGGTGCCTTCTCGGCACCCGGCAGTGAAGTATTCTATGGCTTGCACCTCGTGCACCCCTTCGCAAGAGTTGCGGAGCTCGGCCCAACGTGTGAGGTAGTCGTGAGTGGACTCGGCGGGGCCTTGTACGCACAAGGAGAGCTGTCTGGGCTTGGGAGCCTGCTTGTAGGTGCTGGTGAAGTTGCGGACGAACGCTTCTGTGAAGTCTAGCCAGCTGTTGATGCAGTATGTCTTGAGGCTGTTGAGCCAGGTCCGCGCCGTGCCCTGCAGCTACGTACTTCACGGCAACGCGCCTGTTGCCGTTGGCTATCCTAACCGCCGTGGAGTAGTCGATCAACCAATCTTCCGGCTTCATGGAGCCGTTGTACTTGGGCGTGTCTCTTGGGAGCGAGAACCCTTTGGGGAAAGGCTCGTCGCGGATGCGGGGGCCGAAGCAAGGCGGGCCGATATCGTCTTCTTCTTCCAGCGCCAGGGATCGCGCCAGGCGGTCGATCCGATGGCGGGCGTCGTTCTTGCCGACTCCTTCGCGGCGACCTAGCCGACCGCTGAGAGTCGGATGCATAACAGGCGGTGGGGTGGGATATCTCTCTCCACGGGGCCGAGGCGGAGGCGGGTTGCCCCGCCACTCCATGGCCCGGGGGTGGCCTTCTGCGTCTCGCTCGATGGAGACTCGGGTTCGGCTTCGGCTGGCAGCCGGCTCTTTCTCGCGCCGCGCGCGGGTTTTACCTGTAGTCGGCGTCCGGGACGTCGCGCCGTGATCTCGGCGCGGGGGAGGGATTTCCGCGCGGGCGTCGGCTTCGTGCCGCTGTGCGGCTGCATCGATCAGCTGCTGGATGCGTCGGGTCATGTGGGGGAGATCTTCGGCCCCCAGTCCATCTAGCTCGTCTACGGCCGCCTGGGCGGCGCGCAGGTTCTTGAGTGGAGTGGCGTAGACCGGGCGGTCGACTCCTAGCGTATCGGCGACGACAGCGCCGCGCTGTCTGACAACGCCGGCCCGGCTGGGCCCGCCTGGGGCCGGCGTGCCAAAGGCGGCGCGGTCGGCCTCGCGTCGGTGGGCCTCAGCGAGGCGTCTCATGGAAACCAACTTCTGGCCTTCCCCAAGGAGGGCAAGGCAGCGAGCCTCCAGTGCTTCAGCGTCGGCATCGGCCGGGAGGGGGATGGACAAGTCGTGGACCGCCGCGTGCGGGGCATCATGGGCGCTCTCGTCAGAAGCGCCGCCGTGGCTGATGACCATCACCTCGGTGGTGACAGCGTCGCAGCCATCGGCCCGGGGAAGCGGGTCGTTGTAAATCGTGACGTTGGTGGGGAAAGTGTCGAGTGAGGCCGTGTCGGAGTCGACAGGCATCAAATCGGTGGAGCCAACCGACTCCAAGTCCACAGCAGCCTCACCGGAGATGTGGAGCTGGCCGAGGAGGTTGACGAGGTGGTCGGTGCCCACGTCGGAGGCGAGCTCGTCGGAGATGAGGGTCTTGTAAAGGAGATCGGTGAGGCTGCTCGCCGCGCAGACGTTGGTGACGCCTTGCAGCGCGTCGTGGCAAGCGCCATCGGGTGTGCCGAGCTGGCTACGCTCGCGGGGGAGGAAGAGGGTTCCCGTCCAGAACAGGTCTCCAGACGACGGTGCACCTGGCCCCACGGTGGGCGCCAAATGTCGGGTGGTAGGTGCGACATATGACAACAGGTGGCTTACCATTGTGGGAGCCAGTAAGACGTCGCCGGTGCCTGGAAACGGGATGAGGTGAAGACATACACGCCGGCAAATCTTACCCAGCTTCGGGGCTCTCCGTGGAGATAACACCCCTACTGCTGCTCTGCGGGGTCTCCGCATGATCACTAGATGAACAAGTAGCTACACGATGCTCCTTGAGCTGTTGGGCGAGAGGACGAAGAAGGGCACGGCTCGCTCTCTTCTCCTCCCTATGTGGTGTCTAAAACTAGCAGGAATCCATTCCTTTGCATGGGTGTCCCAGGGGGTTTATATAGGCCTACCCCCCGGGGGTACAATGGTAGTCCTGCTGGGCGTGGGGCCCAGCCGTTTGTGTCTACACTCGTCGGCTTCTGCGCCGACTGCTGGGGCCCGCCGGCTGCCGGCTCCTTGGTTGACAGGCAGGCCCCACTGTCCAGGGCCTTCTCAGGGGCTGGTTACTGCTGCTCAATCTTGGTGACGAGGGCTTCGCCGAGGTGGGTGTGGCTACAGTGTCGCCGTCCGGCTGGTGATCGCTGTAGCCTCACCGTGTCTTGTCTCCTTAATGGGGCGTCTCCTTCGAGGTAGGTGGCAAGCCTGCTGTGGGGAGCCGGCTCTATCTTGGGCCGACTGGGAGAGGCCTGGCCGCCTTCGGGTGTCTCTCTGCCCGAAGGGGCTCACCGCCCGTGGGCTGCGCTGGCAGCACGTCATGGATGACATCAGGGTCAACGTGGCAATAGTGCCGCGCCGGACGTGTCATGGCCACCCATACGGCGCACTGTGCCAGGCGTGGTCCGGGATTCAGGGGTGACAGGCTTCACTGTAGCCACGCCCCGTCACATCGCCGTTACGTGGATGCAGACTTCGAGGTGACGATCTTGACCGCTTTATGGGAGCCGGCTTCTTGGGGTCGGCCTTCTCGCGGCCGGCTTCTCGGAGCCGGCCCTCCCACGGCTTTCTTCATGAGGGCTGAAGTCGGGCCGCCTTCCGATAGTCGGCCATGGGGATAGCCGGCAAGAGGAAGGCGGCCCCGTATCTTGGATTCTTGAGGGCCGGATCGGCTCGTAATTTTCTCAGAAAGGCCAGGGGGAGCCGGCTAGGCTACCCGTGGTCATTTACTCCGACAACTAGCAAGATGCTAGTGCGTTGGACGGAAGATCAAGATCTTGTGGAAGAAAAGGATGAATGAGGGAAAGCCTTATCTGCAAATGTGGAGAGGAGTGTGGGTATATTGTTATAGTTTCCTTCCTATCCGTTAGATATAGATCGAATGACCTATATTGCAGGATGACAGGCACACCATCATCACCAACTCTACTTTTTATTGAACCGAGACAAATATTCTAACATGCAAAGTAAAATAAACACATAGGGTCTATACATACACAAATTATCTTAGCCACTCCAATAGTATGTCCACTACACATTCACGCATTTCACATCTTTCTACATCTACGGGAACCTACGAAAGGGTTAACGTAAATTGCCTCTCTCTCTCCTCCCCTGATTTTCATGGTGGTGGGCCCCTCCCTCCCCCAATCTACAATCAACAGCTCACATGTTTCACATTACGTTAATTACGTAACTGGAATTACATAGGTGTAGCATTACTCGTCCTAAAAAACCCAACTAAGCCAACCTCCCAGCATATCGCGCGGGAAAAGACCCGGCCGCGCCATTTTAGTCGGGATTGCCGCATTACTAGTAGTAGTATCGATGGATAGCACGAAGCAACAATTTTTTTTTGAGGTGGCCAAGCACCTAGTTTAAAAGGAAAAAAGGCGGTACACTCACAACACTCCTATCGCGGTCGCGTTGCACCCCACACACGTGCGGTCCTGCACACGGCTCACGCAAACGGAACCCGCTTCGGCTTGCCTCTTCACTGACACGTGGGACCGCACTTAGAGAAACCGACCATGCGCCAAACTCCCCCCGCCCCCACGCGAAAATCCTCCCCCACCCCCACCCAAAAATTCCCCCAAATCCGATTCAACCGCCCTTCGGCCAACTAGCCAATAATATTCCCAAAACCTCCTCCTCCCTGTCCCCATCCACTCCATTCGCTCCGCCAAAGCCGCCCTCCCCGCTGCGCGAATACATCGGCGCCGCGGTTTAGCGATCCTCTCGCTCCCACAATACTCTCTTGTAGACTGCCGTCCTCTAGCCGCGCCGCCACCTCTGGTTACGTTCTTGTGGAGGCGTACGGCGGTCAGCGCCACCACCGCTGGCGACGTTCGTGTGGAGATGCACGGCGGTCACCTTCTCCCATGGTATTCGCATTCTAGACTGAGGCCCCATTCATGTCGGTGTAGCGTTGAAAGTTAGTTGATAGAAACTATTAATCTCACTGTTTGCCGAAGTAGTTTACTGTCAATTTGCTCTGCTTAAGAAGCTTCCTTGCCCTGTTCTGCACTCAACCTGCTTAGCTAAGATGGCATGCCAAGGTAGATTAGTTGCTAAAATATCCTACCATATATTTATTGTGACATAGATGGTCATGGTCTAGTAGCCAATCTGTTCGGTGAAATAGCTCTACATTGTTTTATACTCGATCTTTGTTGTTGCGATGGCCTTCGATAGTTCGATGGCTGGCTGCTCGGGCTCATTGACTGCTGAAACAGCATGCCATAATTTAGCACTCAAATCCAGTTCCTGAATTAGCTTTACATATATATCGTTACTTAGATCTTCTTGTCGAAATATCTTGCCATAGCTTTAGACATCGACCAAGGTATTTTTTGGACTTCATAAAAAAGCATATATGTTTTTCCTGTAATATCTAGTAGAAGAACTAATTTGTATGTCTAATAGATGGACATGACTTGGATAACTTCTACTCAAAGATTCTCCGCTGCATATGTCGAGGGGGTTTAAAACTTCATGAACTTTATCAGAGTTGATTATGGTGGTCCGAAATTAGATGTGCTCTGCCCGTGTAGCAGTTGTATGAATTCACTTAAAAGACCCTAGTCAACTGTGCAAAATCATCTACACTTGTATGGGATGTCGGTCACATATACTAGGTGGGTTCATCATGGTGAAGCTGTGAACGTCAATGTTGTTGACTACGTGGAAGCAGAAGATCACCATCTTGATCTGCCTGATGCTCAGGTGGAAGAGGAGGAGGAGGTGGTGGTGGCGGAGCCAGTGAGTTTGACCAACATTGAAACAATGTTACGAAATGCTCGTGCATTCCGTAAACTTTCACTTGTAGAAGAAAAACGGTGGGCCCGCATGTTGGAACAATGCAACGTTGCTGTCATCCTAGGAAATAAGCTGTCAGTATTCTCAGCTATGGTCACCTTTCTTCGGGTGAAGACATCTGAGCGGATGACCAAAAAATTATTCGATGCAATGTTGGTTGCTTTCCGCAAATCTTTCTCAGATGCGTCTGAGATGCCACACACCTACAGTAAAATGAAGAATTTCCTTCGTGCAGTTGGAATTGGATATGATATGATCCATGTTTGTAAGAATAATTGTGTTTTGTTCTAGAAGGATTATGCCAACTTAAGTGAATGCTTGAAATGCAAATCATCAAGATGGAAAGATGGCGATGCTGTGAAGAGGATTCCTCATAATGTTCTGAGACATTTTCCAATTACACGAAGATTGCAGAGGTTGTTTCATGATGCTGAAACAAGAGAGAATGTACTGTGGCATTCTAGGAACCAGGAGTACAAAGATCAGAATGTAATGAGCCATCCATCTCATGGTAGTGAGTGGAAAAGCTTCAATGATAAACACAAATAGTTTGCTGCTGACCCGAGAAACATTAGACTTGGCTTAGCTTCAGATGGATTTAACCCATTTGGCCACCAGAGCGCCACATATAGCATGTGGCCAGTGCTTGTTATCCCTTACAACATGCCTCCAAATGTCTGCACCAAAGAATCAAACTACATGATGGCCTTGCTCATCCCAGGTCCAAAAAGTCCTGGAAAGGATTTTGATTTGTTCATTGAGCCTCTTGTGGAGTAACTTCACTCGAGACCTATATAGCAGCCCACTAGCTGATTTCTTTCTGTGTGCTATTATAATTTGGTGCATCCATGATTATCTGGCTTTGGGCACTATGTCAGGGTGAACGACACATGGTTACAATGCATGTGTTCGCTGTGACAGGAATCCACTGGCATACACAATACTTAGCAAGATCTGTTACATTGGACACCGCCGTTTCCTTGCCAAGGACAAGCCGCATCCTAGAAAATACCGAAGATATGTGTTCAATGCAAAGCATGAAAACCGTGATGCGCCAAAGGGGCTCACCGCCGATGAGTTGCAAGTGGAATTAGAGAAGGTCAGGCATAATACACCAGGAAATCATCCTGGTAATGGTAGCGGGAAAAGGAAGTGTGGTAGGGTAGAAGAGAGATTATTGTTTACCTGCAGGTCCACTTTGTGGGACTTGGAGTATTGGAAAGATTTGGATCTGCGCCATAATCTTGATGTGATGCACATCGATAAAAATATATGTGACAACATTATCGGCACACTTCTTAATATTGAAGGAAAGACAAAATATACCTTAAAATCGAGGATTGATTTGACACACCTGGGTATCAGAAAGGATTTGCAGGTGCAAGATCAAGGTAAACCACGGGATATGGCACCAGATGTGTACGTCTTGGACAAGGTAAAAAGAAAAGAATTCTGCGAGGTCCTGTCACGTGTGAGATTCCCACATGGATTTGCTTCCAACCCTGAAAGGAGAGTCAGTGCAGATGGAAACAAGGTACAAGGATTGAAACTCATGACTGCCATGTCCTACTTCAAAGGGTTTTACATGTTATCCTTAGAGGATTGGGCCGCCCTGACTTATACAGAGCAGTTGCAGAGTTGGGAAAATTCTTCAGGGAACTCTGCAGTAGGAATATCAGGATATATGCTTTGGAGCGTCTTAGAGACAAGATACCAACTATCCTATGCGACCTCGAGAAGATATATCCTCCAGCCTTCTTTGATGTGATGGTGTATTTGGCTGTTCATCTACCTAATGAGGCACAACTTAGAGGTCCAGTACAGTATGGCTGGATGTACCGTATTGAAAGGCGGCTAGGCACTTTCAAGGGCTATGTTAGGAACAGAGCTAGACCCGAGGGTTCCATTGCAGAGGCCTACATTACTACAGAAGAATTGACATTCTGCTCAAAATACATTGAAACAGCTGATCAGCTTAGCAAAGAGGTGGGTGAAGACAATCCCGGGCTCAATGTTTTTTATTATTCTGTTCGAGTTACAGGGAAGAGTCGACAAGAGCACAAACCTAAAGATTTGGACAAAATGGTTTGGTATGTGTTGAATAACTATCCTGAGATACTACCTTATATCAAGTAAGTGCAGTACTACAGCATATACATCATAATCTACTAAACTTGCAGCACATTCTTATATATTTAGATGTTTGACGCGATCACTATGTTGTGCATCATCTACAAAGAGGAGTTACTGCCGCAAAATCCAAGAAACATTGACAAACTAGTTATGGCAGGATTTGCGAAATGGTTCAAGAACCATGTAAGCTTTTGAAGTGCACTGTCAGATTTTTTAATATATTGAGTACATAAGATGATCATCTTGTCCATTTTCTAACCATAGGTTAAGAAGATGCGGGAGGATGGGCGGGCAGTTGATGATGCCCTTTACTCACTAGCAATGGGTCCTGATACTCGGGTAAGACATTATGAATCTTTGCGTTGTTCGAGATGTGCGCTACAACACCCTTGGACGAGACGAAGGCAGGAAGACACAAAATAGTGCCATCATGAGCACGGATACGTATGATAAAGAGACAACTGAAATGTATGCTAACATAACAGAGATTGTTCATTTGTAGTATATCTCCAGTTTCGAGGATCATCGGTGTGTGGTTTTGTTGTGCTGTCGTTGGTATAACCTGTTTTACAGGATCGCAAAACCCAGAGCTGATGTTTATTTCAAATCCATCAATGTCAAGGCGGCATACTAGACCAACGAGCCTTTTATTTTGGCAAATCAAGCAACACAGATATTTTTCTTGGAAGACACATTTGCATGTAGCGATGACTGGAGAGTATTGCAAAGGTCTGAGCAGAGGAATTCGTTTAATGAAGTTGCACAACAAGACGATGCTTACACTGCTCTTGATGTACAAGATAACACAGATGTTCCTAATATCATTGAGAACCATCACGTCAATGATGCCGGCGAAAAGATTGCCTGTCGTGCTGTGGACATACAAGAGTTGATCAAGAAGAAGCCAACGTTCGAGGACGTTGAGGACGAAGAAGAAGAAGACACCGTGGGGAATTACGATTCAGACTGATACACATGGCAAAGATGTTGACGCTGCTGCTACGGATGATGATTACATTGCTTTTGTCATATTTTCCTGTCAGAAGACATTTTTTATCTACTATGTGAAATTGTGTTTGCTACGACAACTGAAACCTGATGAACATGTTGTTTAGTATTTTGCTATGAGAACATCACTTGTTATGTATGCTAATTTGTGTTTGGTGATTGTATGACAACTAAAACATGATGACATTGTTGTTTAGTTGTACTCATATTTGGCTGTGAAACTTGAATTTGATGACATAGTTTGCTGTTGGACTGCAATTTGCTCGACGTCTTCAAATGAGAACAAAGCTGACCCGACAGGGCCTCTGCTATTTATTTATTTATATGAGCAAAAGGGGATACCCCCTGATTTCCGTTAATAGAAATCATTAGATGTTCACAACACTACACCTAGCCTGCTACACAGGTTTCATTCATTACTAGTTTCAGCAAAGTGCTCGTAGCCACTGAATACATCACGAGTGCTACATACACTGTAAATAAAGATACAATCATCCTACAGGGCACATCGATTTTTCCCATTATCTTCTCAAGCTCTTTCATCTCCTCATTGCTGTCAAGGCCGTTCAGCAGTTGTTGCTTGGCCATGATCAGAGGAACTGCATCTTTAACCTTCTGCTCTGCATCTTCTTATTCTGCCGTTCCTTCAGTTACTTGTCCAACACCCCAACCTGCTGGTATTGGGATTCTTCGGCTAACCTAATAATCAGCGTAGTTGCATTCCCCCACATCATCAACTTCCCACAAATAGAAATCACACGAATCTTCCCTTTTCTGCACGAATCAAATTGGAAGATCATCAACCAAACTATTAAAATAATCAGCAACTGGAAGCAGCAGAACAACACTTAAACATATTATTACCCCATGATTCGGACATTTGTAGAAGACTCGGCCAGGGTTGCGGATTGTGTTTGAGACGCGACAGATGACTCTTCGTGATTTGCAGCAGTGGCACCACACCAACGACAGTGGGTTACAATGAGCAATCGGCTGCGGTGCGCGTGTCGGCGGGGGTGTGATGAGACCCACAGGCGATGGTACAGGTGGTGACTTGGCGCATATCTGGTTGTTGCATGCTGAAGAGCAGGTGGACAAGCAGCCAGTGGACATGGTTGTTGCGGCCAGAGCTTCTGATGCTAGGCAGAGTAAGTAGAGAAGAGGAGAAGTGAATGTTGGATATGTTAGTTTCATTATTTGCAGAGTAGAATAGCACCATATATAGTCATAGTCTAGGTTTGGATTGAAACCAGCTACAGGAGTACGTCTTTCTTTTTTCTAAAACTCGGCAACGTCTCTTTACTGGTACACTAGCTTGTTCTGTACGCCTTCCCAAGTCTTTGATTTTCTTTCTATATATAAAAAAGTATGCTACTTGGTGTCCGCTTAGTCAACAAACGATTGTGCCAACCTTGACCGTTGGATTGACATTCAACATCTGTCGTGTTTATTTAGTCTCTTCTTCCTCGAGCCACCTAAGCCAAACCAGCGCCGGCGGGACCGCCTGCTCCCGCCTCCCACGGCTGGCTGTGATGTTCTCCGGCTCATGTTCGTTCCCGTCCGAGGCCTCACCATCGTCCTCCACCTTGGTTCGCTCTCCACGGCGCCGCCCTCCGGTGTTGTCAACATGGTCGACAACCGAGAGGAATAAGGAGATGATTGTACATGGTGAGGATGACAGTAGGGACCCAACAGCGTGTGCAGTAATTTTGTTTTTTCGGCACGGAGAAGGGTATCAACTGGGTTGTGCGAGACCCGTGGCCCGTCTAGCCCAGGCTTTTATTTCATATGTTTAGCACATGACTAGCCCAGTTTGTTTATTTCCTTTCTGAAAATGGCTAGCCAGCTATTTTGGTTTTTTGCAGAATAAGCAATGTAGGCCTACTTGCTTTTCTACGCCCTGCTGGGCCGGAAATCTTTCAAGACAAGGAGGGATGCAATTTGCCCAGAAAATGGGCTATAAGTAATAAGAAATGGGCTATAAGTAGTATAAATGGGCTGTAAAATGAAAAAAACACAGCAAATAGGCAATTAGTTCCAAAATACTATTTTATTTCGGATTTTGTCATTTTAAATTTCATTGTTTTTGTGCGGGTAAAATTTCATTGAATTTAAATTAAGGTATATTTAGATTTAAAATTAATTTGAATCTGGCTAGAATTTCAGGTTGTATGCTGTTCGGGACAGAATTGGAGGCTGACTTGTGGGTCCACTAGGTTGACGTGTACTTTGGATTTGTCAACTTAGTCCACAAAAGATTCTAGCAGCAGCGACCGTTGGATGTTAATCCAACGGCCGTGCTGCTTCTTCAATATCTGATATTCTTGCTCCAGCCGCCCAAACCAGCTCCGGTGGGACTGCCTGCTCCCGCCTCCTGTGGCCCGTTGTGCTGCCGGAAAGGCTGCACCGCCCCACCCTACTTCATTGCTGGCCAGGCCATTCCTCTACTCACCCACACCTCCTATTATTTTCCGGCCACGGCAGCCGTACCAGTAAACCCTCATACTCCCCACCGCGTGGGCAACCATTGCCGAGTCTTCCCCGGCTCCATGTCGTTCCCTTCCTAGGCCTCGCTGTCGTCCACCGCCATGGTGCTCTCAGGGCGGCCTGGTGAAGGTGGTCAACGAACAACATCCATCGGCTGTGGACTGTACGCGCAAAAGAATGATTCCTCCACCTGACAGCTGGGATCCACTTGAAGGGCCTCTGTATTTCATGAAAAAAATGTTCCCCCCGCTGACATGTCGGACCCACTAGCTATATCTTCGCACGCAAGGAAGTGCCTCCTTATTACGCACAAAAAAATGAATACCCCCTGCTAGCTGGGACCCACCATTGTGGGAGGCTGACTTGTGGGCCTACTAAGTTGACGGCGATGGAGGGCTTTGTCAACTTAGTCAATATGAACGATTCTAGCTCCAGTGACCGTACGATGTCCATCCAACGGCCGTAGTGCTTCTTCAACCTCTGGTCTTCTTGCCCCAGCCGCCCAAAGCAGCACCGGTCATGCCACATGCTCCTGCCTCCCGTGGCCGGCTGTGCTGCCGCGGAGGCGTCACCACCCCCTACTATTCCCTCCGCTGGCCAGGCCCTGCGGTGACGGCAGCCTCACACCGCAGCTCAACCAGTGAACCCTCATACTCCTCTCTGCGCGGGCTTCCACTGCCGCGTCTTCCCCAGCTCCGCATCGTCCCCTTCCTAGGCCTCGCAGTCGTCCACCGCCATGGTGCTCTCCGCGTGGCATGGTCAACGTGGTCAAGGAACGACTTCCATCGGAAGAGTACTGTACGTGGAGAGGCTGACAGCTGGGTCCATGGCCATAGCCCAGTTTTTTAATGATTTGCAGTAAGTCGCTTTGTCAGGCCTGTTGGGCTGCAAATCTTTCAAGACGTGGAGAGCTTTCATTCGGCTGGCCGAGAAAATGGCCCATCAGTAGTGAGAAATGGTCTGTACATTTTTAAAACACATCAGACCGGCAATTAGTTTCAAATATCTTTTTTTTCATTTCGAGATTTTAAATTACATTAATTTTTGTGCGTGGAGAATTTGTTGGATTTTATATTGATATACATTTATTTTTAAATTTAGTTTGAATGTGAGTCGAAATTTCGGGATTAAAAACAGTTCGGACCGCACTGAAATATGCAAAATTTCGTATAATTTTTTAACCGTGGCCACAATATGGGTTGCAATGCTAACAAAAAGAATATGGGATCCAAAAAAACCTTAATAATTAGCAAATGGGCTGTAAATTATTATAAATAATGGCAGATGGGTTGTATGCTGTTTTCCACAGATTTGAGGCTTTCCTAAAAAAAGGTTGACGCACAAGCAGTGACTGTTGGATGGCCATCCAACAGCCGTCATGCTTCTTCAATCTCTGCTCTTCCTGCTCTAGCCGCTCAAACAACCGCCGGCGGGACTGCCTGCTCCCTCCTGTCCGCAGTCGGCTCTGCTGCCGTGTCAGGACCCCGATTCTAAATCACACCGATCTAGCCTGTAACACCTCATATCACTTTGAGGCCTCACGCACGGTATTCCCACGGGTGTCGCCTTACCATGGCCCAGGACCGTTTGCGCCTTTTGGCTGACGTATGTGATAGTGTTGCTAGCATCGATATGACAGAGAACCCGGGCCGACATGACTAGTCGTGAACCCAAAGTGGCACTAACTTACGGGAACAAGCATACATGAATCAACATCAAGCATATCGGTCAGCAGCGTCTGAATCCGGGCTGTAGCACTATGCTAACAGGACTCCGGTAACCCGGGCTGTAGCAGGCTAGGCAGGACTCCGGATGTCACCGCGTGACATTTCCCTGAAGGGACAGACACAGGAACAAAGTGAAACACATGCCGGCCACTCAAGTGTCCTGAGCAGTAGTGCTGGGCTAGCAGGACTCCGGTGAACCGGGCTGTAGCGGACTACTATGGCTCATGGAAGCACAAGACTACATTTCCCCATAAGAGATGCTACCAAGGATAAACAACTAGGTTGTCGGATCCCACACATACCTAGCATTTCAATCATACACACAATATGCTCGACATGTGTAAATACAACATGGCATCACAACATAACTCTACGACTCAAGTATTTATTCATTAGGCTCCAAGGAGCGAGATATTACAAACATGGGTCTCATGACCCAACATTCAGAGCATACAAGCAACAAGCACATGCGGAAGCTTAACTTGTCTGGGTACAGACAACTACAAATGAAGAAGGCTCAAAAGCTGTAACACCCCAAAATTTTAACCAGGTTTTAGTTATTAAAATTTTGCCAAGAGTTTAAAATTTTTGCATGCAAGTATATCTCTGTTGATTTCAAATCTTTTCTTTTAATATTAAGAAAATTTTCCCAAGTGGATCCTTCCAAAATATATTGGACTTATTTTCCCTCTCATTTAAAAAAACATCTCTCAATCAGGAGATTTATTTATAAAATTATTTCACCCTGAGCTTTATTCATTAAATGACTTGTTTTAAAATTTGGAGCTCTTTTTGAACTACAACCATTTGATATATTTAACTAAAAATTTCACCAAAATTTGGAGATATCATGTGATGTCTCTAAATCACTTTTGTGCAATAATATATTTCATTCATTGGATATTTTGAGTTCTACACCAAGTTTTCAAATCTGGTCCAGTGGACAATTTTACACTACAACCTATTTAAATATTTATTTAAAACTTCTACCAAAATTAGGGGAGGTCAGTAGGAGCCTATTATTCCACTTTGTGCAAAAACCTATTTATGTTCTTTGAAAAAATTGAGTTAATCATCCTCTTTTTCATTCTGGTCCAGCCTTGTGATTTCTACTGCAACCCAATTTAATTTTGCTCCAAAGATCTTGTGTTTTCTCCTACTTGTAGACAGACCTACCAAACCCCTAAATCCAGGAGCATGCACCCATTGGATTAATTTTGGTTCATGAAATAATGTCATTTATTTCCTGTCCAGAATTGTAGTTTTGCAAGACTTGCGCTAACAAGTTTGTGCATTTCACCAACTAACCTCACCACCCTCTTGTGCATCCAAAGAGACCCTAATCTGGAGTTTTTGACCACTCCAAGACTTGCCTAAGTGCCCTTGGCATTTTGTCAAACACCTTATGGGCATGATCTGTTTTGACATGACTTTTGACATTGCACTGGGAGCTTGCACCCCTAATAGAACTAACATGTCCACTAGACTCCTAGTGGCTCCTGGCCTGTATCTGTTAAGTTCCAGCCTAACCCAAGCTCTGCAGCATGCACTGGCATTTCTTCAAGCACGTCCCGTGCACGCGCAGAGCGCGAGCAGAGCGTGCATTTGGCGCACGCGTGCAACCGAGCCGCCGCGTCTCACCCCGCACCCGTTCCGACTCGTGACCACCTGCAGCTAGCTGCCACGCACTCCCTGACTCACCACTACACGCCAGCCCGCCCTGGCACCCTACAGCGCCACCGCCAGAGCACTTTTGGCGGCACGCCGGCATCGGCCGACAGCCTCTCCTCCAATCAGCGCCGCCCAAGCCACCCCGGCTCGCCACCTGGCCCCTGGAACAGCCCGAACTCATCCGCAAGCGTGTCCGCTAGGGTTCGTCGCCGCCACGACGCCATGCAAGCTACAGAGGGGCGGTTCGCCGGCGTCCTCATCCACCGCCGCGGAACCGACCTCGTCGCGCTATAAAAGGACGCCTCGAAACCTTCCGAGCACGCAGGCGACTCTTAAGCCATCCCCTAGGACCCTTTGGGGCAGCCAATCGACCCGGGGAGGTCATCTTCCCCACCTCCGGCAGCAGCGACCGCCGCCATGGCCCCAGCTCTTCCAGCGCCACCAGGGCCTCTCCCTCCCATTTCTCTTCACCAAGAACACCTCCTTCCTTCCAGGAACCCAACCCCCTACTCGATTTTGATCGGGAACCACATTCGCCCCAAAACCACTCTGCCACCGAAGCCTCCTCCGCCGCGAAGCTCGCCGTCGGCAACTCCCTCCGTCCCCACCGGCCTGGCGACCACCGGGAGGACCGCCCTGGAGTGGCGGATCCATCCCCGCCCTCGGGGCCCCGCGAGGAGCCGCCAGTCGCCGGCGACGATCGCCGGAGCTCCGCCTCCGCTCGGGACAGAGAAAGAAGGGGGAAAAAGAAATAGGCAAACCTGACTAGTGGGCCCCCGGGACCCACTGTCAGTGTCTCACCGTGCCGTCCACGTGTTTAAGTGAAGGCGTAATCCACCCTAGTACGTTTCCCCCGCTTCAAAAGCGTATTCTATTCTGAAACGTTTTTCTTTTTCTGTTTTATTTAAAATCAGATTTGACCAAAACTTTGACTGGTTATATCTTTTTAAATACAACTCCAAATGAAATGATTCTTTTTCCTACCTCTCTCAAATTTCACCTAGTTTATTTTAAGATTTATTTGAAAAAAATTTAGAACAACTTTTGGTGCTGTTTTTATTTTGCGTGTTAATTCTTTTATATTGCTAAAATAGGTTTTTTGAAGAAAGGAGTAATGTTTCAAGTTCTGGAGTGCACCCTGCCTTTCCACACATTGAAGGCAAGCATTCTGAACCCCGGCATAATATTTTTGTGTGTTCGATGACACGTTCATAACATCACCTCACTTTGGAGAAACTTGTTATTTCATGTGATATGATCATATGCATGGGTTCATGTTATTGATTTCCATGCTGTTGGAAATGGACACACTTGTGATGATAATCACCCTCATGTGCCTTGCATGCATACCGGCAGGAACCCGGGAAAACCTCTGCCTTGGGTAGGCATGAGTTTGTCGCCGGTCTCCGTCGGGACGGTTATGTCTGGTATGGCATGGCAAGGTGATATGAGCGGTGACTCTGTTGGTTGAAATATATTCGTCATGCTAATCATGCAGGGAATACTTAAACCTCCTGAGTCGACCGTAGATCGAGTCTTGTGCCAGTAACCCCCATACTTGTTTCGTACTACCACTCGTCTCTACAGCAAGTAGAGTACGGTTCAGTAAGTTGTCAACCTCTTTCTAGCACACACCGTACAGAGAGGCCATGGTGGAAGATACCGGTTGTAGCTGGTAGGCAGGCCACCTGGTCCGGGGGCATGGGTGTTTCCGGTTGGGACCGAGAGGGGAGGCCACCCCTTAGAGTGCGCGATATAAATTTGATCCCATGCTACGCGAGGTTGTAGCCTCCCCACTTAGAGTTTGCTTAACCGGTGTCCTGGGTGATTCCAGACACGTGTGAGATAAGCTGGTGTGTGCAAGTTAGGTGTGTTTTCAACAAAAAGACCGTAGACGGAATTAGTCCCGATGGACTAAAGAAATCCGTTACTCGTGGTAAAGAGTACACCCTCTGCAGAGATTAAACCTATTCGAATAGCCGTGTCCATGGTTAAGGATTACAGTCTGGGATGGGTCAAGTGTCGGTCTTAGTGTCGGTCTTCGGAGGTGAAACTGTTAACCAGAACTGGAACTACTACCTGTGACTTGTGATAATTATGATTATTATAGTTGTTGACTAACCCGTGATATTATTGTTATTATCGAGTATCTCTGGGATGGTTCTACCTCCGGGATATTCACTATGATTGTTTATTTTAAAGCCCTTTGTGTGGTGTCGCTCAGACGCCCGACTGTGGCATTTCTTTTAAAGCCCTTTATGTGGTGTTGCTAAGACGCCCGACTGTGGCATTTCTTTTGAAGCCCTTTATGTGGTGTCGCTCAGACGCCCGACTGTGGCATTTCTTTTAAAGCCCGTTATGTGGTGTCGCTCAGACGCCCGACTGTGGCA
>NC_057803.1:50842278-50865736 GCF_018294505.1 Triticum aestivum
GCATTTCTTTTAAAGCCCTTTATGTGGTGTCGCTCAGACGCCCGACTGTGGCATTTCTTTTAAAGCCCTTTATGTGGTGTCGCTAAGACGCCCGACTGTGGCTTTGCTTGTTATTTATTTCCTAAATTTTAATACTACTATGTTATTGAAATTTTATAAATAACTTGCTTGCACGCATCAGAGATTTATTTATCTTTTGTGACTGACGTCATGAGCATAAAATATTTTCAGCACATCATTGTTATATTATACCTGTGTTCATAATGTTTGCGAGTACATTCAAAGTACTCACTGGCTTGTCCCTGGCTATTGTCTTGGCCAGATTTTCTTGCACGAAGAGGAGCGATGCGATGACAGCCCCGGAACCTAAGTAATGGAGATAGTAGCCTCACGAAGATAGGAGTTAACCTGGTCAGCTGTTCCCGTGGGAAATGGAGTCCCATAGACACTGATGTTTCACAACCTGCTTCCGCCATCAACCACTAGAAACCATTTGTTGTACTCACAGGCCAGAATGGCCTTGTACTACATATTTTGTTTTCTGCTTGGAATTTCTGTATCAAGTTGGAGCCTCATCAGCTAACAGTAATCCTGGGGCTGATGAGCATGACGGTCTTTTCTGGAAATTTATTACCCGGAAAATCGGTCGTGACAGAAGCCTGACTATCTACAAGACCCGTGCAAGGGTACAAGATCGTAGCTGAGGTAACAAGCTAAACGCCGAAGTCCAAGCGGAACTACTAGCGAGATTGAAGTCTCTCTAGAAAACATAAAATAAGCAAACGTGAGTACAAATGTACCCAGCAAGACTTACATCAGAACTATCTACATATGCATCGGTATCAACAAAGGGGTGGTGGAGTTAACTGCACCAAGCCAGCTTTGACTCAATGGCTAACCTGAAATACGACTAGAAGTAACTCTTTTGAGGTGGCGCACACGAGTCCACAAATTCACCATACCAATGCACCACTATGGATCCGCTCCCGCCTCCCTACGAGAACACCATCCATAGCACACACGCTTATCCTGCGTGTTTTAGAGTATCCACTTTTACATGTCTATGAACTATGCAAGGGGTCCAAGTTTCCATATCCGAGGAATCCGGCTATCCGAATAGATAATGATAACCCTATAGGGGTGTACTTCTTCACACACGCTCTCGCCACTTACCACCATGTACACATCGTGTATCTCGGCAACCTTCAAGCGGAAGCCTGGCGAGGGAGTCGGCCACGACCTGACTAACCAACAAGTCTCTAGTCCAGGTTTATCGCCTATTCGGGTTCCATCCTCAAGGAGATCCGGCCGGGGTGTCGCTCACGGCCCCAAACGATGTGTACAGGGTTCCCAAGCCCATCATCCGGGTGCCACTTGGTAGACCGGGCCACGGTGCCTAGTCTGTCCCAAGCCCACCTATGCCGGGTGCCACTTGGTAGACTACTAGCACTACCTACAAACACCAGAAACTAGTTGCAACTCCTGGACAGAGATCGAGTTGATTAATAAGTCGAGAGAGCTTGGAGCGCCTGGAGCCCAATGTGTGGTAGTAACTATTCATGGATCACAAACACAGAACTCAGTTCCTAAGGACGGCTGCAATGAGACAACCCACCATGTACTCCTACATGGCCTCTCATCGCTACCTTTACCAAATCGTGTTCACACACTTAGCTCTCAACAGTAGGACATGTTCACCACATTCCAATTCATCCCTGATGAATCAGACCTGACTCAACTCTATGCAGTAGCAGGCATGACAAACAAACATGAATGAGTAGGCACATCAGGGCTCAAACAACTCCTACTCATGCTAGTGTGTTTCATCTATTTACTATGGCAATGACAGGTCATGCAGAGGAAAGGGGTTCAGCTACCGCAACATGTAACAGTTGAATCGCTGTTGTCCTAATGCAATAAAAGAGAGCAGGAGCGAGAGAGTGGGATTGTATCGGAATGAACAAAGGGGGTTTTGCTTGCCTGGCACTTCTGAAGATAGAATAGCTCTTCATCGGTGTCATCGATCACGTCGTCGGAAACAACGTCTACTGAGAGGGGGCAATTACCGGCAAACAAGGAAGAATACAATCAATGCAATGCAACAATATGATGCATTATCATGACATGGAAATATGTTGTGATTTGGGCTAATGCAACAGAAAGTTATTTTAATTGAAGTGGAATTCAAAACTATATCAAATTCCAACTCCAAACCTATTATGAAAATTTCCCTAATCATGTTTCATCGTAAACAGTGAGGTTAACTTGCTCAAACATGCATGAACATGGTACAGATGGATTCCTTGAATTTTTTTGATAATTTTTCATATATAAATTATTTCATTTGGAGTTACGGTTGAATTTCTATGATTTTTAGAAGTTTCGGGTATTTTTTGAAATTTATAAATCATTTCTGATTTACTTTAATTCCAGAAAACAATTACTGCATAAGCATGACGTCGGTGTGACATTAGCAAGTCAACAGAGGTGGTCCAGGTCAAACATGACAAGTGGGACCCACACATCAGTGTAATAGGGCAGGGTCATAGGCTGACCAGTAGGTCTGGCTCAACGTACACGTCAGCATAGTCAAAGCTGATGCGTGGACCTGCTGCAATTAGATCAACCTTAATCTATTAGTGTTAGTTGATTAGTTAGGCAGTGGGGCCCGGCTGTCAATATAACTAGGGGGTTGTTTAGTACGTCATTAGCCACTAATGACGGTGCCACGTCGGCACGGCCGGAGTCAAGCCGCCAGCGACGTCCAGAGACGGCGGCGATGCTCGAGTTTTGTTTTCCGGCGACCATATGGGCGGCGAAGTGTGTCTACGCGACGAGGAGGCTCGTCCGCGTCGGGTGGTGCATGACGGACCAGCTACGGTGGACTAGGTCGACGGTGGTGGCAACTTGCGCGGCGGCCGGAGCTCGGGTTGATGCGGGCGTGGGGCTGCAGGGTACGGCGAGGCCAGCTGAGGGGATCTACGGCCTCCTGGTACATCTAGGAGCTCGCTAGGCTTGCCGGCTTGAGTGGAGCGGCACGGCAGCGCCATGCCCGGCGTCCATGGCGGACGGCGGTGCTCGGTACGATGGCTAGCACGACTACGGCAAGCGACAAGCCATGGGGACAGGGGGAAACGACGGAGGAGCTCACTAGGAGGTCGAAGTGCAGCTCAGTGGGCTCGGGGTCGACCTGGCAGCGGCGAATTTGTCGACGGACTCCGGCGGCCGTGCGGAGAAGACGAGCTCGAGGACGACGCTTCAGGGCGTCCGAGGTCCTGCGGTTTGGCGTAGAGGTGTGCGGCAGCGAGGCGAAGCTCGTGGGATAGCTAACTGGCCGTGGGGAGATCGGTGGATGCGGCGAGCGGCGGCGGTGGCAACGGATCCGTTCGGGTTGCCGCGAGAGAGAGAGCAAAGGAGCGGAAAGAGGTCCAGGGAGAGAGGGGAGAGGATGAGGGGGTCGGTGGGTGTGTGTGGCGGCGACCAGGCAGTCGAGGGGGGCACGCAGGCAGGGAGGAGCCAGCGCGGCTCGCCTGCGCATCGGGCACGCAGCTGCTTCTCCTCCTGGCAGGAGGAAGAAGACAGTGCTGCCCCTGGTGGGCCGGGCTGGCTTTGGCCAGTTGGCCACTACAGTGGTGGGCTGCACGGTAAGGTTTCCTCTTTCTCTCTCTCTTTTCCATTTCTGTTTTCTATTTATTTGCTCTGTTTTGATTTAGTAAAAATACTAAATCATTTTATATATTCCTGAAATAAATTTTGGGCATTGTTAGAATTATTTCCAACAACTCTCAAGCACTTCCAGAATTATTTGGGCATTTTAATATATTTATAGCATTTAAATGCCCAAATTCAAATACTTTATGATTTAATTCAAAAATCCAAATTGATCAAGAAAAATGTGCACCATTTTTGTGAGAGGTGCTGGACCAATTCAAAAATGATGAACATTTCTAAAGGGCATTTTGGGATCATTGAAAAGATTTGAATTTGAACCTAGTTGAATTTCATTTGCTGCTAGGGTTTATCATCCCCCCATTTCAAAGTTTCATAAAAATTTAGACATGATGCATGGAGGCTAAAGCAAGACAGGCAAGGCCAGAACTGGGGCTGTGACAGCTCAACCCCACTAAACAAGAATCTCGTCCTGAGATTCAAGTGTAGGGCAAGATGAAGGGGGGACGCAAATCAACATAATCTTCATGGTCCAGATGTCTTTCTCGAGGATGTTGATTCGTTGCTTCATATTGACCTTGACGTCTTTGCTTTCGAGATCTTCATCCAACACGACGACGACAGAAGGAAACTCTACATGAAATGATTTCCTCGAAGAACGAGCACTCAAGATCAACTCATGGAGTGAGACGATGAAACATATCTTGAGTTGGGACACAAAACATACATCAAGATGGATGGATAGTAACAGATGGTGAAGTTCGATTTGGTAGGCAACTATTCCACGCTTAAGAAGATGGCAGATGGGTTCAAAGTAGCGAGGAGATAACTACCACGATTCCATAATGTGGCACCCTAGAGGAGGTGACTCGTAGGATTATTCCCTTAAGTGGCAAAAAGAATTACTTTTGATCCATAGATCATTGAAACTCTTTATACCAGCCTAAGGCAATCACAATCGATTGTCTGGCGGAGTTCGAATGGAGGATGTGGACTACCTTGTTGAAGACAACCCGATGGATGATTTCTGCTTATCATCGGAAATGGAAGGGAACCATGGTAGACTGACACAATGACGGTCCAAGCTGGGAACAAAATGCAAATACTGGGAATGACCCAACCATCATATCTGCCTGAGATTTAGATTTGGTTGGTAACGGGATATTTCAAACAGCATGTCTGGAGAGGAAAGTTTGCAACAAAAACTGACGAGATGACATTGCGATATTCTCGGGAAATGAACTACGATAGCAAGCTCCAAAACATGAGCTGGTTCTGCTACATACATGTGAACACACTATCCCAGACAAGCATGATCTCATAGTAGTCTTATAATAAAATACTACCGAGTTCAGGTGGGAAACCATCTTCGAGGATATTGGAATCTTGTGCATGAACTAGTATTCGCACAGCAACTCCTTTTCCTCGAACAAACCAGTCGGTGGCTTGGTGTGCTAGGAACACATATGGAATGGAGGCGGCCAACCTATCAAACTATAAAGCACTTTGCACGTGCATGACTAACTTGGGATGGTTCTAGAGGAGGCAAAAACAAACTTTCTCGAGGTCATGGCGGAAAATTGCATCAAATGCACATGAATTAGAGAAAGTCACTTCTTTCATCCAACATATGCTTCATGAACGGGACATGAAAATAATGCTTATAAAAGTTTTCAACACTAACATAGTTGTCCAACATGAATCATGGATAAGATGGAAATATTGCTGATGGGCTCAGCAACAGGTCATCCAGATTTCCATGAAGATGGAATTCCACAACTATGTGAACAAAACAATAGCATTGGTCAGACCCAAAAGATATAATGGTGTATGCTCGAGGAAACAACCACGAGTAAGACAACATTACGAATATCGTTGGTTCTGATTTGATCTGACGATAGCCCACACTCAAATCAAAGTTTGGATAAGATGATAGGTCCATTAACTGACCACGAGGATCAATCGATGAAAATACCATCTTTCTTCAACACAGATACAAGATATCCCTTAGGGATGAGCTAGGTCGGACAAGATTTTATCTTCCAACTCTCCAAGTTGTTGTCTAGCTTAACCAACTAGCTCGAGGGTATGCAACAGAGATTCCTGGAGAAGGGTTGGTTACAAGAAACCAACTTGATCACGAGCTCAACATAGCGATCAGGGGACAACCTGGAAATAGTTCCGAGAAGATATTCGGAAAATCACGAACCACCAATATGTTACTAAGATCGAGAACAATCTTGCTTTACAGAGCGAGACGATATGATCAAATAAGCAAAGGGTTGACACTATCCTAACTCATTGATCAAAAAGTGCACCAGGAAAATGGACTAGGTAGCACGATCATTCTTAGAATGATGATTCCATAATCAACACACCAAGAATGAGATTATCGTCCATTAACCACCAAGCAACGGGGTTGCTAGGAGTATTGTTTTCACACATCACGGTTCACTTGTCGGTATTCCGGTTGCAACAACACGGAACCGAGGAATGAATGATGATGGCGAGAAGTATCACTTCATCAAGAATTCATAAGAGTTGGTGCAATTCTCATGACATTCCTGACATCAAGAGGGCAATACTTCAGGGTAGAACAGAATCAAAAGTTGGATTGGCATTTTGACCTGCGGAATACAACTACTTTGACCCAATCCTAAATATGGATGAGGTACTGGAGTTTGTTTCTCCTCGTCATTCCAGAATAGAATGGCTTGACAGACTATAAGAATAAGAGGTATCGATGAGCATGAATGAAAGACATGCTCTTAACTATCAAATGATAGACGGAGATCATGATACAACTAAAGAGGGACAACTCAAGGAACATATATCTTTCTGAGTTGTAGATGCATAGATTAGTATGTCGAGCAAAGCTCAACATTCCTTCCGGATAACCCATGTTGAAAGGTAGAACTGGAAGAGTCACAACATAGAATGGAGACCTCATCAAGAGCACTCTTGTTGTGATCATTGGTTCAAAGATCTTCTACCATAATGGTTCATGGTATTTGGAAGAAGGAAATACCACAGACCTCGAGGACTATCGCAAAGGTTACTAATATCCTAAAGGTACGAGCAACACTATCAACACGAGGTAAGTAGAGTGGATCTTGGGTCAGGAACACAGGAGTGGAATACCTACTACTAGATGGCATCATGAGATGCTTTCGAGAATAATGGCCAGAATCATCACACTAGAAATACAAAACATGGCTAGGTTACTAGATGATCCCCTAGGACACCTAGGGTCATAATAATAATTCCAACATATATGTCGAGGCAATAGAATACCTCAACTCAGCAATTAGTGTGGTTAAACTGGCCCAAAGAAACATCGGGAACGGAAAGAAGGGATTTGCAAATGCATCAGACTATTTTAGAAACCTGGGATGACTCGGATAGCATAACGGCTGTAAATGCTCAAAATGATTTGAGACATCCTGCAAAAATGGTGGCATAACCACTCAACATCACCATATCAAGGTTCCGAGGCCAACAATGTACATATGGAAGTAATAGGAACTGAACTGAGGCTTGAACTCAACAATACTAGGCAACTACGGTTTAGTAACACGTCATCCTGAGAGATAGAAGAGAAGCCTAGTTCTTAACCCCGTAGAAAAGATAAGATGACTCAGATCAGAAGGTCATGAGGATAAGGAGTAAAAAGAGCCTTATGTTCCCTTCCACAATCAATTCCCTTATATAAGTAAAGCATTTCTAGACACGACTTCGACCAGCTTGGCTTGGTAATCCTACAGGCAGTCAGGCTCTCATACAAAAGCTGTCAGGACCCCGATTCTAAATCATACCGATCTAGGATGTAACACCTCATATCACTTTGCGGCCTCACGCACGATATTCATACGGGTGTCGCCTTACCATGGCCCAGGACCGTTTGCGCCTTTTGGCTCACGTATATGATAGTGTCGCTAGCATCCATATGACAGAGAACCCGGGCCGACATGACTAGTGGTGAACCCAAAGTGGCACTAACTTACGGGAACAAGCATACATGAATCAACATCGAGCATGTCGGTCAACAGCGTGTGAATCCGGGCAGTAGCACTGGGCTAACAGGACTCCGGTAACCCGGGCTTTAGTAGGCTAGGCAGGACTCCGGATGTCAACGCGTGACATTTCCCCTAAGGGAAAGACATAGGAACAAAGTGAAACACATGCCGGCCACTCAAGTGTCCTGAGCAGTAGTGCTGGGCTAGCAGGACTCCGGTGAACCGGGCTGTAGCGGACTACTATGGCTCATGGAAGCACAAGACTACATTTCCCCATAAGAGATGCTACCACGGATAAACAACAAGGTTGTCGGATCCCACACATACCAAGCATTTCAATCATACACACAATATGCTCGACATGTGTAAATACAACATGGCATCACAACATAACTCTACGACTCAAGTATTTATTCATTAGGCTCCGAGGAGCGACATATTACAAACATGGGTCTCATGACCCAACATTCAGAGCATACAAGCAACAAGAACATGCGGAAGCTTAACTTGTCTGGGTACAGACAACTACAAATGAAGAAGGCTCAGCAGCCCGACTATCTACAAGATCCTCCCAAGGGTACAAGATCGTAGCTGAGGTAACAAGCTAAACGTCGAAGTCCAAGCGGAACTACTAGCGAGATTGAAGTCTCTCTGCAAAACATAAAATAAGCAAACGTGAGTACAAATGTACCCAGCAAGACTTACATCAGAACTATCTACATATGCATCGGTATCAACAAAGGGGTGGTGGAGTTAACTACAGCAAGCAAGCTTTGACTCGGTGGCTAACCTGAACTACGACTGCAAGTAACTCTTTTGAGGTGGCGCACTCGAGTCCACAAATTCACCATACCAATACACCACTATGGATCCGCTCCCGCCTCCCTGCGAGAACGCCATCCATAGCACTCATGCTTATCTTGCGAGTTTTAGAGTATCCACTTTCACTTGTCTATGAACTATGCAAGGGGTCCAAGTTTCCATATCCGAGGAATCCGACTATTCGAATAGATAATGATAACCCTGCACGGGTGTACTTCTTCACACACGCTCTCGCCACTTACTACCATGTACACATCGTGTATCTCGGCAACCTTCAAGCAGAAGCCTGGCAAGGGAGTCGGCCACGACCTGACTAACCAACAAGTCTCTAGTCCAGGTTTATCGCCTATTCGGGTTCCATCCGCAAGGAGATCCGGCCGGGGTGTCGCTCACGGCCCCAAACGATGTGTATAGGGTTCCCAAGCCCACCATCCGGGTGCCACTTGGTACACCGGGCCACGGTGCCTAGTCTGTCCCAAGCCCACCTGTACCGGGTGCCACTTGGTAGACTACTAGCACTACCTACAAACACCAGAAACTAGTTGCAACTCCTGGACAGAGATCGAGTTGATTAATAAGTCGAGAGAGCTTGGAGCGCCGGGAGCCCAATGTGTGGTAGTAACTATTCATGGATCACAAACACAGAACTCAGTTCCTGAGGACGGCTGCAATGAGACAACCCACCATGTACTCCTACATGGCCTCTCATCGCTACCTTTACCAAATCGTGTTCACACACTTAGCTCTCAATAGTAGGACATGTTCACCACATTCCAATTCATCCCTGATGAATCAGACCTGACTCAACTCTATGCAGTAGCAGGCATGACAAACAAACATGAATGAGTAGGCACATCAGGGCTCAAACAACTCCTACTCATGCTAGTGTGTTTCATCTATTTACTCTGGCAATGGCAGGTCATGCAGAGGAAAGGGGTTCAGCTACCGCAGCATGTAACAGTTGAATCGCTGTTGTCCTAATGTAGTAAAAGAGAGCAGGAGCGAGAGAGTGGGATTGTATCGGAATGAACAAAGGGGGTTTTGCTTGCCTGGCACTTCTGAAGATAGAATAGCTCTTCATCGGTGTCATATATCACGTCGTCGGAAACAACGTCTACTGAGAGGGGGCAATTACCGGCAAACAAGGAAGAATACAATCAATGCAATGCAACAATATGATGCATGATCATGACATGGAAATATGTTGTGATTTGGGCTAATGCAACAGAAAGTTATTTTAATTGAAGTGGAATTCAAAACTATATCAAATTCCAACTCCAAACCTATTATGAAAATTTCCCTAATCAGGTTTCATCGTAAACAGTGAGGTTAACTTGCTCAAACATGCATGAACATGGTACAGATGGATTCCTTGAATTTTTTTGATAATTTTTCGTATATAAATTATTTCATTTGGAGTTACGGTTGAATTTCTATGATTTTTAGAAGTTTCTAGTATTTTTTGAAATTTATAAATCATTTCTGATTTATTTTAATTCCAGAAAACAATTACTGTGTAAGCATGACGTCAGTGTGACATCAGCAAGTCAACAGAGCTGGTCCAGGTCAAACATGACAAGTGGGACCCGCACATCAGTGTAATAGGGCAGGGTCAGAGGCTGACGAGTGGGTCCGGGTCAACGTACATGTCAGCATAGTCAATGCTGACGCGTGGGCCTGCTGCAATTAGATTAACCTTAATCTATTATTGTTAGTCGATTAGTTAGGCAGTGGGGCCCGGCTGTCAATGTAACTAGGGGGTTGGTTAGTACGTCATTAGCCACTAATGACGGTGCCACGTCGGCACGGCCGGAGTTAAGCCGCCGGCGACGTCCAGAGACGGTGGCGATGCTCTGGTTTTGTTTTCCGGCGACCATATGGGCGGCGAAGTGCGTCTACGCAACGAGGAGGCTCGTCCGCATCGGGTGGTGCACGCAGCAGCAGCTCCGATGGCCTAGGTCGACGGCGGCGGCAACTTGCGCGGCGGCCGGAGCTCGGGTTGATGCGGGCGTGGGGCTGCAGGGTACGGCGTGGCCAGCTGAGGGGATCTACGGCCTCTTGGTACATCTAGGAGCTTGCTAGGCTCGTCGGCTTGAGTGGAGCGGCACGGCAGCGCCATACCCGGTGTCCATGGCGGACGGCGGAGCTCGGTACGGTGGCTAGCACGGCTACGGCAAGCGACAAGCCACGGGGACAGGGGGAAACGGTGGTGGAGCTCTCTAGGAGGTCGAAGCGCAGCTCAGTGGGCTCGGGGTCGGCCTGGAAGCGGTGAATTTGTCGACGGCGTCCGGCAGCCATGCGGAGAAGACGAGCTCGAGGACGAGGCTTCAGGGCGTCCGGGGTCCTGCGGTTCGGCGTAGAGGTGTGCGGCAGCGAGGCGAAGCTCATGGGATAGCTAACTGGCCGTGGGGAGATCGGTGGACGCAGCGAGCGGCGGCGGTGGCAACGGATCCGTTCGGGTTGCTGCGAGAGAGAGAGAGAAGAGGAGGAGAAAGAGGTCCAGGGAGAGAGGGGAGAGGACGAGGGGGTCGGGGGGTGTGCGTGGCGGCGACCAGGCAGTCGAGGGGGTACGCAGGCAGGGAGGAGCCAGCGCGGCTCGCCTGCGCATCGGGCACGCAGCTGCTTCTCCTCCTGGCAGGAGGAAGAAGACAGTGCTGCCCCTGGTGGGCCGGGCTGGCTTTGGCTAGTAGGCCACTACAGTGGTGGGCTGCACGGTAAGGTTTCCTCTTTCTCTCTCTCTTTTCCATTTCTGTTTTCTATTTATTTGCTCTATTTTGATTTAGTAAAAAATACTAAATCATTTTATATATTCCTGAAATAAATTGTGGGCATTGTTAGAATTATTTCCAACAACTCTCAACCACTTCCAGAATTATTTGGGCATTTTAATATAGTTATAGCATTTAAATTCCCAAATTCAAATACTTTATAATTTAATTCAAAAATCCAAATTGATCTAGAAAAATGTGCACCACTTTTGTCAGAGATGCTGGACCAATTCAAAAATGATGAACATTTCTAAAGGGCATTTTGGGATCATTGAAAAGATTTGGATTTGAACCTAGTTGAATTTCATTTGCTGCTAGGGTTGATCATCCCCCCATTTCAAAGTTTCATAAAAATTTAGACATGATGCATGGAGGCTAAAGCAAGACAGGAAAGGCCAGAACTGGGGCTGTGACATGCCGCGCAGGCCTCACCACCCCACCGTACTCCCCTCGCTGGCCTAGCCATCCCTCTACTCACCCACACCTGCTGTTATTCTCCGGCGATGGCAAACGAACCAGTAAACCCTCGTACAGTCGTACTCCCCTCCGCGTGGGAAACAACTGTCGAGTCTTCCCTGCCTCCATGTCATTCCCTTCCTAGGACTCGCCGTCATCCACCGCCCTGGTGCTCTCGGCGCAGCCTGGTCAACATGGTCAACGACCGACATGCATCTGAAGTGGACTGTACGTGGAGAGGCCGACAGCTGGGTCCACGGCCGCACGCAAGGAAATGCCTCCTTATTACGCGCAAAATAATGATTCCTCCACCTGACATCAGGGACCCACCAAAAGGGCCTCTGTATTTCGCGAAAAAAAATGTTACCGCCGCTGACAGCTTGGACCCACCAGTTATATCTTCGCACGCAAGGTAGTGCCTCCTTATTACGCACAAAAAAATGAATACTCCCCCTGTTACCTGGGACCCAGTATAGTGGCAGGCTGACTTGTGGGCCTACTAAGGTGATGGGGACGGAGGGCTTTGTCAACTTAGTCAATATGCACGATTCTAGCTCTAGTGACCGTACGATGTCCATCCAACGGCCGTAGTGCTTCTTCAACCTCTGGTCTTCTTGCTCCAGCCGCCCAAACCAGCGCCAATCGTGCCTCATGCTCCTGCCTCCCATGGCCGGCTGCGATGCGGTGGAGGCCTCACCGCCCCCTACTACTCCCTCCACTGGCCAGGCCATCCCTCTACTCACCCACACCCCCTGTTATTCTGCGGCGACGACAACCTCACACCGCAGCGAACCAGTGAACCCTCGTACTCCTCTACACGTGGGCATCCACTGCCGCATCTTCCCTGGCTCCGCGTCGTCCCCTTCCTAGGCCTCGCCGTCGTCCACTGCCCTGGTGGTCTCGGCGCGGCGTGGTCAACATGGTGAAGGAACGGCTTCCATCGGACGTGGACTGTATGTGGAGAAGCTGACAGCTGGGTCCACAGCCGCAGCAAGGAGGTGCCTCCTTATTACGTGCAAAATAATTATTCCTCCACTTGATAGCAGGGACACACCGGACGGGCCACCGTATTTCATGAAAAAAAGTTTGCCCTGACTGCTGGGACCCACCAGCTACGTACATCTTCGCACGCAAGGAAGTGCGTCCGAGCAAAAAAAAACGATTGGCCCCCTGACTGCTGGGACCCACCAGCGACATCTTCACAGGCAAGAAAGTGCCTGACAGTTGGGATCCACCTGGTCGAAGCGTACGTAGCGTTGTCATTCTGGTCGCGAACGTGTACGTACATATATACTGGTGGATGTAGAGGCACGCACGTGTCGTAGTAGAGGCACGTACGTACGGCCAGGGCTCATGTACATGGCTGGGTTGGAACGGAGAAACAGCTTCGTCGTCATGTTCATGGGGAGGCAACGGAACGCGTCGTGTTCATGGGGAGGCATTGGAATGCGTCGTGTTCATCGGGAGGCAACGGAACGCATGGTAGCCAATCGGCTGGGTCGGAACGGAATGCGTGGTCGTGTTCATCGGGAGGGCTTGGACGGAACAGGCGATGGAAACGAGGCCTAGCATACCGCACAACGGAGGAAACAGACCTCCTACGTTCGGAACGGGGTCCTGTTGATTGGGAGGGGTCTGGCGTACCGCAAAACGGAGGAAACAGACCTCCTACGGTCGAAACGGGGGTCCTGTTGATTAGGAGGGGTGTGGCGTACCGCAAAATGGAGGAAACGGACCTCCTACGGTCGAAACAGGGTCCCGATGATCAGGAGGGGTGTGGCGTCCCGCAAAATGGACGAAACAGACATGTGTTGGGCCGCTATGGTCAAAATGGTGGTCCTGTTCATCAGGAGGGGTGTGGCGTACCTCAAAACTGGACTCCACGGGATACTGTTCATCTCCACCGTTGACCTCCTCCAGCCTCCACGAGCTCCTGTTCATCCAACCTCCACCGCACGCTACTCCACCGGCTACTGTTCAACCACCCCTCGACGGTCACCCCTCGACCGTCTACTGTTCATCCAGCCCTCCACACCACGGGGTCCTGTTCAACCACCCCTCCACGGGCACCCCTCCACAATCTACTATTCATCCAGCCCTCCACCACACCACGGGGTCCTGTTCATCCAGAGTCAACGCCACCGCTCACTATTCATCCACCCCCTCCCCCTCGCAATGCTCAATGTTCATCCAATCGATCGGCTTCAGTTAGCAGCAGTAGGAAGGAATCGCTTGATCGGGTTCAGTTAACAGGCATCGATCGATCACTCGGGTTCAGTAACGCGTAGCCTGCAGTGCAATCGCTCGGGTTCAGTTAAAGGCCAACGCCTCGCTCGGGTTCAGTTAGAGCAACGCCTCGCACACACGCGCGTACGTGTACGAGATAAACGCGCATCGCTCAGCCCCCGACCTCCCACTGTAACCGGGAACTCCCCGAAATTTTCCTCGCCCTCGCTTCTACCACGGTTTTTTCCGTTATGGACGGCCCAAAGAATGTCATGCAGCTGCGTCTCCGGCCCAACCAAGACGAAAAGCCCATTTTCTGTCATGATTTTTTGTCATAGAAGTAGGAGCCCACCACATCTATGATGATACTGGGTTTTGTCACAATTATCGTCATAGAAGTGTCATATGTATGACAGAAAAAATTTCATTCGGCCCAAAATGTCATGGATGTGTCTTTTTTTGTAGTGTACACCTACCCGCCTGACGCCCTTCGTGGCTCCCCGCGTTGCTGATCGGCCTCT
Organism: Triticum aestivum; assembly: GCF_018294505.1. NCBI lineage: Eukaryota > Viridiplantae > Streptophyta > Magnoliopsida > Poales > Poaceae > Triticum > Triticum aestivum. Next base: position 50,856,757 of record NC_057803.1, read on the forward strand.
CGGTCATCCCGCAACGAGGGTTTCACATGCTAGCATGACGCTTGAGCTCGGGTCCATCGTTGCAACGCTAATAAACATGTGCGGTCGAGTTCTGGCTCGCGGCCTACCCCGCGCACATCACCTCACCAGATCCTCAGTGCCTTCATCTTCTTGCGGAAAGAATAGTGGCAGGACCGCGAACGCGATTATGAGATATGCTCTCCCCTTGAACTAACCCACAGGAATCTCCGGAGCTCAACTACAGGCAGCCTTGCCGGTCGCCCTTTTTCTACGCGATTCACTTGCGCGTTAAAGGGCGAACTCCTGAGCATCGTGCCTCAAGAGCTCTTACTGACTCTCCAGCCCTCACACCCTGGCCTTGACCACGGCATCGTGACTTGGCATACCAGTGGCGGTTGAGCCTCGCTCGAGGGTCGGGATCCGAGGACGCTAGAGCATTCAGATGAGCGGGGAAAGGGGAGACCGTCGCGACCCTACCTAGTAGCATCACCGCTGAAGCACAAGCCGGGAGTTGTACAAGGAATCACCACAGGGTAACCAAAAGATAAGTCACCCATGTGTAATAAAGTGAATCTCTTTGTCTGAAGTCCTCCGCTCTCGCAAGCTCGCTCCGGCAGTGCTGCTTCCCTTTTCGGCCTCCAGGGAGTTGCTTGCATGCCAAAGGGGACCTCCTGAGCATGACATCTCAGGAGCTCTTACCGGACCTCGGGCCACTCACCTCCTGGCCTTGACCATAGCATCACTACCTGGCATACCAGCAATGGCTGGAGCCTGCCTAGGGACTGGGAGCTGACGGCGTAGAGCGCTAAAGCTACCGCAAGAATGAAAAGGGGGAGTAATGCCCGAGAGAGACACGCAGCCACAATCACGTGCTAAGAGTAATAAGCGATGCAACAAAAGCATTATAGGTTCTTTAAATACACGGTCGGGGTTGTTTCGATTCCTCGCAAGGAACAAAAGAAGAAGAACCCCTAGAAGCCCCGGATACGCGCACTACTGCCGACGCAATCATCAACAATGGGCCACATGAGACCGGTGCCAACCCCATCCAGATCACCGTCGGCACCGGGTGGAGGTCGCCACGGCGCTCCAGGCACGGCGGGAGCTCGGGGGCATGTAGCTATAGTCGCTCGACTTCAGAGACTCGCTAGGCATAGGAGAGCCACTGGACTCCCAGGAAACATCACTGCTGCTGGAGGAGCCATCGGCAGGACCCACGGCAGGCACTGTGCCCGTCGCCTCGCCCTGCTGGTGGTCTCCTTTGGGGCAGCACTCCAGGCAGTGGCCTTCCTCATCAAAGACCTTGAAGAATAGTGTGGAGGCGCCATCATAATTTAAATGGATGGCGAGGGGCCCCTCCGCGCGGTAGGCGCGGGCGACCTCGCCCCGTCCCCGAGTCATGAAGATCTTACCGGGGGAACGACCTCAACCTCCACTCCCGTGGCTATACTGTAGCACCCAGCGTGCTGCAGCCACAACTCGAGCAGCCCCCTCGATGGCATCTCTTCGAGGAAGAACTGCGGGAACCGGATCCACGTGCGCGGAGGCATCAACGCTCACAACACGAACTCATGTGAGGACGCCTCGGTGTGGGTTCGCAAGAAAGACTCTCCCAAGCCTGGCGCCCGAGCATACAGAGGAAGTGGGAAGCGTAGGGGTGGCCGCACATACCAGGGCCGCGTCACCTCCTCCTCGCCATGGCATCATGAGGGCGTCGGGACCTCTTCTTCAGCGGAAGTAGCTCAGGGGGAACAAGAGGGACCAAGATGAAGAAGAAGGAGCGGACTGCGAGAAGACAGGGATGAGTGAGTGGGCTCTTCCCCTCCCCCTATTTATATTCGGAAGGAGGCCAACCGCTGGCCTCCATGATCGCACGTAATGATGGTTTCTTCTGCATGCAGTAGGGACTTGTCAAGTCGAACGGTTGCCGAGGCAGCATGGGGAAGCGGGGGCGCCCATGTCCCATCAATTGCCACGCGATGACCAAGGCCGCAGGCGGTTGGGGCCCGCGGCGCTCCCCCCTTGCCCCTTGGCTACGCCTAAAAGTCAAGCTCGAGCGCGCCTTGGGCCTGGGGGCTACCGTCGGAGTCCTGGGAAGGGGGTACCCAGAATTGCCTGCCTGGGGCCCACGGCTTGGCTCCTCGCGAGGGGCCAAGCCTCGTGAGGCAGATGACACCAAGACTTCACCAGGGGCGGCGTCACGAGGCTGACTCCCGACGAGCAGAGATATCAAGGCAAGGTGCACCTTGTTGAAAGTGCAACTATCCTAGGGTGGTTTTGGTAATTACTAACAACATATAGCTCATTGAACTAATTCCATTTCAAGATGACAATTTCAGAAAGTTCATTGATTGTCATGCCATGGATTAGGAATTTGGGCCCCTCAAAATGCTAAGGACACACATTGGCTCAAGCTCAAGGCTCTACATTTTCATTTTACTGATCCAAGATCACATTGAGTCCATAGGAAAAGCCAATACTATTAAATGGGGGTGAGGTGTTGCATAATGACTTACTTGCTCAAAATGCTTAGTGATATGCTCCAAAAAAAACCTTAACCACTTTCTCATATCCACGTATGTCCCAAACCAAAAGTCAAACTCGGCCCCACCAAAATGTTCTATCCAGCGCCACCGAGTTCACTTGACATAGCCACTGCCAGAAACCCTAGTCATTAAGGTATCACCGATAGGGATCTCGGTCTCACCGAGATGGGATTGCAAACTCTCTATTTCCCTTTTATAACATTTCGACCGAGATGGGATTGCAATGTTTTAGTTCAACCGAGATGAGCGATCGGTTCCCACCGAGTTCGCAATGCAAACTCTCTATTTCCCTTTCGTAACATTTCGGTCTCACCGAAATGAGCAATTCGGTCCCACCGAGTTTGCCTGACCAACTCTCTGGTTAGCTTATTACCAAAGTCGGTCCTACCAAGGTTGTGTAATCGGTCTCACGAGATTATGTTATGCCCTAACCCTAATGAAATCGATCCCACCGAGTTGACATGTCGGTCCCACCAAAAAGCCTAACGTTCAAATTTAGAACTGAATTGTTCTGACCGAGTTTTCTGATTCAGTCCCGCTGAGGTTGGTAAATTGTGTGTTACAGTTAGATTTCGTGTGGAGGCTATATATACCCCACCACCCTTCCTTCATTATGAAGGAGAGCCATCAGAACGTGCCTACCCTTCAACATTCATTTGCTGAGAGATAACCACCTACTCATGTGTTGAGACCAAGATATTCCATTCCAACCATCTGAATCTTGATCTCTAGCCTTCCCCAAGTTGCTTTCCATTCAAATCATATTTCCACCAAATCAAAATATGTGATAGAGAGTTGAGTGTTGAGGAGACTATCATTTGGAGCACAAGAGCAATGAGTTCATCATCAACACACCATCTATTACCTTTTGGTGAGTGGTGTCTCATAGGTTGGTTAGGTGTCACTTGGGAGCCTCCGACAAGATTGTGGAGTTAAACCAAGGAGTTTGTACAGGCAAAGAGATTGCCTACTTCATGAAGATCAACCCAAGTGAGGCAAGCCATACGTGGGCGATGGACATGGTGGGATAGACAGGGTTGCTTCTTCGTGGAACCTTCATGGGTGGAGCCCTCCATGGACGCGCGCAAACATTACCCTTCGTAGGTTGAAGTCTCCATCAACGTGGATGTACGATAGAACCACCTATCGGAACCATGCCAAAAATCTCCGTGTCTAAATTGCGTTTTCTCCCTACAAACTCCTCCCTTTACGTTCATATGCAAATGTTTTACATTCCACTGCTATACTCTTAGACTTGCATGTGTAGGTTGATTGCTTGACTTGTTCTAAGTTGCTAAATCTGCTGAGACTTAAAATTGGAAAAAGGCCAGATTTTTATTTGTTCAAGTAGTCTAATCACCCCCCTCTAGACATACTTTCGATCCTACAAGTGGTATCAGAGCTTTGGTCTCCATTTGTCTTGATTTCCGTAGCTTTGGTGATCATAGCCTTGGTTTCACAACCTAGGAGAGTATGGCGTCTAGCGAGGGAAACTACCACCGTAGAGGTCCTTACTTTGATGGTACTAATTTTGCTAGTTGGAAGCATAAGACAAAAATGCTTATTCTTGGACATAACCCTGTCGTTTGGGCTATTGTGTGTATTGTCTTGCAAGGTGAATTCTTTGATGGAAGGGAACCGAACCTTGAAGCTACCATGGAAGAGTTGAAGATGCTGCAATACAACGCTCAAGCTTGCGATATCCTCTTCAACGGAATGTGCCCCAAAGAATTCAACAAAATCAGCCGTCTTGAGAATGCAAAGGAAATTTGGGATACTTTGACTGATATGCACGAAGGTACCGACTCCGTCAAGGAATCCAAATTGGATGTGCTTCAAAGTCAACTTGACAAGTTCAAAATTAAGGATGATGAAGGTGTCGCCGAAATGTACTCTAGGCTTGCTCTCATCACAAATGAGATTGCCGGCTTAGGAAGTGAAGAGATGACTTATAGATTCATCATCAAGAAGATCCTAAGAGCCTTGGAGGGAAAATATGATACCGTGTGCACATTGATCAAAATGATGCCCAACTACAAATATCTCAAGTCAATAGAAGTGATTGCAAGAATTGTTGCTAATGAGATGTCACTCAAGGATAAGGAAGAGCTTCACAACAAGTCAAGTGGTGATTACAAAGCCTTATGTGATGCTCCTACATCATCAAGTGAGAAACAAGCCTTCAATGAATAATTGAGCCTAATGTTTAAGAACTTCAACAAGTTTTACAAGAGTAGAAGCAAAGAAAGAAGTTCCAAGTCAAGGTCCTACAATGACAAAAGATCTTTAGTTGTGAATGAAATTGCTATAATTGAGGAAGACCTGGACACTACCCTAATGAGTATACGCCCCCCTACAAGAGAAGAGAAGATTCACCCAAAAGGATAAGTAGAGGAGAAGAATCACCACCAAGAGAGAGAAGGAGTAGATATGATCATTATCAACGAAGAACATCATGGAGAATCAAGGATTAATAAAGGAAGGACAAGTCATCAAGGAGATACACAAAACGAAGTCATCAAGATCATGTTGGTGAATGGGTATCCCGCTCCAACTCCGATAATTACTCCGGGAGAAGTTATCACTCCGACTCTGAATATACTCAAGATGAAGGTGTTGCCGGTCTAGCACCTATGTCAACCAACTCCTACGACATATTTGACTCACCAACTGAAGGAATTGGAAGATGCTTCATGGCTAAAGGCGCAAAGGTATCACACCCCGAGTATGTTGATTTCAATAGTGATGAAGATGATTTGCTAGGTGATGATGATTTACTTGTTGAGAACTCTAGTGATGAAAACTATGATGAACTTGCTATTAATCATTCTAATCAAGATAAAACAAATGATGATGATAAGAAGGAGATTGAGCATCTAACAAAAGAACTAAACACTCTTAAGCTAGCTCATGAAACTGCCTTGGAAAACCATCGAGACCATTTAAAGACTCATGATAAGTTAGCCTTTGAAAAGCTCAACCTTGACCAAGAGCATGGGTTCTTAAAAGCTATCAATGATGATCTTTGTAAGAAAAGTTCTTCTTACATTGCCAAGTGCTTACTCTTGTCTACTTACATGCCACAAGTTAAATCTAGCAACAAGAGTAAGAAAGATTCTTCTTCTAGTAGTAACAATAATCACGTTAAATCCAATATTTTTGCTTCTAGTAGTTCTCTTAATTCCACTAATGATTCTGTTAGCCAAGTTACACTTGAGCAAGAAAATAGCTTATTGAAGGGAATTATAGAGAAAGTTGTTCACAAGAGCCTTGTCAGGAGTAAGCAATTTGAGGAAATTGTGAGCAAGCAAGGAAGGCACCGAAAGTTTAATGCCAATGAAGTTGAGTGGGAAGAAGATCAATACCCCAAGACAAAGTTTGTTCCTCAACAAGAGAAGTATGATCCTACTTCCTTCCAAGGGACACAAGCTTAAGATGATCTTCCACCACAAGGCCACAAGAAAAAAAGGCAAGGACAAGCTTCAAGAGGAGATTGATGCGTTTGAATAAGCTCCTAAGGCCTTGGTCAAGTGGGTTCCCAAGACTACATCAAGTTCTACTTCATCAAGTACGACAACAACTCCAAGGATTCACATCCAGATGATGTGGATCCTGAAGTAGAAGAATTAGAGAGTTCTTGAGGGCACTCCGCCAACATACTTCACTCATATCATTTTGGCGAGGACATGTGAAAACAACTTCCAAATCTTGCACTAGTTCAAGGAGTCACAAACCCTCTTGTGGTAAGACAAGGGACAAGGTAACCTAATGCTTTCATGGACATCATCTAATGTGTACATCACTCTATGTCTATCGATATCATTGTTTGTTCCTTGTGGGACTAACCCGTGTAGGTATTGAAAGTGCAACTCACTTCAATGGATTGCTCCAAATGATCTACATCAACATTGAGCATCCACATCTTCAACACCTACATGAAGTAGTCATCAACAAAACCCAAGGTTAGTTCATCCCTCTTAGGGGGGATATCACATCTAGGGGGAGCATTACACTAATCAATTGAGCTAAAGCAACTCTAATGGTGTGAACACAACAATGCTTTATGTAAAAGTGGTAATCCCAATTGTGCTTAAAGGATGAGTATGACCTACGATCAAATGTTCTCATTTGACTCCTAAGTCAATATACTCATATATAGATGACCTAGTCATTGCCAATTGCTTGATAGATGCTAGAGTGTTTGTGCATGCTTTGCTACATATTTCATTTGTCATTTTATTGTTTGAGAATGTTGATTGCATATTTTACTCATTCGAGGACATCCACTTGTTGTTTTGATTGTTTGGCTCTTTCTCTTTTGCCAAGTGGATGGATAAGAATGCCTAAGAACCTCCTCTAGCTATCAATGATTTTCTCGTCTCGAGCTCTATTCATGCTACATCGCAAAGTGTGATCAAGTCAGATTCGAACCACTCTGTGGGAGTAGCACTCGGAGTCCCCGATTCGTCATAGACTTAAACTTCCAAAACCTCTCTATGCATTTCGGTCTGACCGATCCATCCATTTCGATCATGCCAAGTTCACTGAGTTGATCTAGGTTTTCATTCTCGGTGCGACCAATTTGAACTTTTCGGTCACACCGAGTTGCAGTAACCTCTTGCAATACTGCATCTTAGTGCCACCGAGTTGTTCCACGCGGTCACACCGACAGGGTCAGGATATATATACCTAGGGGTGAGATTTTGGAAATTTCTTCAAACCACCTTAGCCCGCGCATATCCTGCTCTGCCGCCTCAGGTCTCCAGATCATCTCCTCGTCGCTAGTGACCTCCCGCCGCTGGTTTTCGTTGCCGTCAAAGGGATTCTGCCCTGCAGTTGTCGCCGTAGCGAACTCCCACCGAACTAGGGTATGAGTTCGACTTTATGTGCTAATTCCTCGTTCTGATTCCTAGCAGATTGCTTTTCCCCGATCAGTACCAAGTATGAAATCAATCTATCCAGAGAAAACTCCTTTTAGGTTAAGTTTGATTCAAAAATTTAGGGTTAGGTCTCCGCCGAACTCATCTTGGACCAACCAAGTTGTAGAAATCGGTCCCACCGATTTGGCTTAGGCCACTGCACATGCGCTTTTAGGTCTGACCAAAAATTCCAAGTTGGTGCGACTGGATTCGATTCTGTATGAAACCCAAGCAATCTTGAAGCCACCGACCTGTGACTCAGTCTGACCGAGTTCACTAGTTTAGACTCCAACAGTTGCTTCGGTATCACCGAGTTTGCAAATCAGAAGCTCCGAAATGATTTCTGTGGAGAACTAAAACTAAGTTTTTGACTCATTTGTCTTACAAAAACTCTGCACTTTGTGATGCTCATCCATTCTACCTCATCTATATCCATTCACAGGGTTTGCTGTTAGTTTGATTGCTAGGATGTCTGACCAAAGTAATAGTCAGAACAAGTCAGAAGAGCACGTAAAATTGAATGAGGGCACTAGTCCCTCAAGCAGCTATGATGAGGGCAGCAGGAGCACTCCCAGTAACTTGCCCAAGGCAGCCACCATAACAAGGAAGAACAAAACCTCAGATTCTGAAGATGAGGACTATGTGGCTGTTGAGGAAGAAGTTAGTTCCAAAAAGAAAGTGCTTAAGAAAGAGTATGGTATTCCTGCAACAACAAAGCCTGGATTGCACAGGAAGACCCCTGCCAAGAGGGTGCCAACTCTAAAGGCCAGGGGTTCAACTGCTGAAATCCCTAAGCCAATTGAAGAGGCTGCTGGAGAGGGAAAGAAAATGAAAGAGAGGGTCAAGAAGACCACTGCTAGAGTCATTGGTAGATCGTCTATAATGAGAGATCTAGAAGAAGATGAAGAGGAAGAGGATGTTGCACTAGCACCCAAGTTCTAGAAGCTAATGGGGGTTGCCATTAAGTCAGGGGCTGCCACTTCAAAGCCCAAGACTGCCCCCAAGGCTGTAGCTCAAGCTCAGAAGCCTTCTAAGCCCAAGAGAAGCACCAGGAACATCCCAGCTGAAGAAAAGAACAAGGCCCCAGTGCCTAAAGTTGATGAAGAAGATGCAGAAGCCCAAGTGCTGAGAAAACTAAAACCAACGATTGGAGAACACAATGACATTCATCCAGTGGTTGAGGACATGAACATCAGGAAGGATGTTGGACTGAGACTTTGGAGACACTACTAGGAAAAGGGCTATAGATGATATGGACACTAATGGCGCACCGTGTATGTGGTGCGCCACTGCTATATAGCAGTGGCGCACCAGATACAGGTGCACCATTAGTAATATATTACTAATGGCGACCTGGTGTGTGGTGCGCCATTAGTAGTTTTGAAAAAAATTGTTAGTAATGGCGCACCATGGGATAGTGCGCCGGTACTAGTTGACATTGTAATGGCGCACCACACCCACCATGCGCCATTAGTAGTTTTGAAAAAAATTAAAAAAAGTTGTTAGTAATGGCGC
>NC_057803.1:50866093-50874465 GCF_018294505.1 Triticum aestivum
CAGTGGACGGTGCACCACTACTAGTCTAACTAGTAGTGGCGCACCGTCCACTGGTGCGCCATTAGTAATGGTGCACCGTCCACTGGTGCGCTATTAGTAATGGCGCACCGTCCATTGGTGCGCCATTAATGAGTAGTGGCGCACCGTCCACTGGTGCGCCATTAATAACAAATTTTTATATTTTTTTTCTTCAAAACTACTAATGGCGCACCACACATCAAGTGCGCCATTAGTAATATATTTAGCACCAGGGTTACTAATGGCGCACTTGATGTGTGGTGCACCATTAGTATCCCTGGTGCTAAATGCACCCCCCGGTGGACCACCTTTTTAGTTAAAAAAAATAAGTTTCCCATGTGATATGTGGTCTAGTTGTTGGGAAAATTTACAAATATGAATTTCGACTTTATTTGCAAAATTTCTCTAGAATTTAGTAAAATGGGCATAACTTTTGCATACGAACTCGGATTAAAAAGTTTTTTATATGAAAAATCATCTACTCGAAAAGTTACATCCGAATTGAAAGGGGGGGGAACTTGTTCAACATTTTCAAAATCCCCAAAAACCTAACAGAATGAAAGATACGGGGCTTTTAAGATGTAGAGGGGGAAAATGAAAAAAAATTCAAACTTACTAGTGGCGCACCATTTGCTAGGTGCGCCACTAGTAACAGAAAAAAAATTGGTTTAAAAAATGATTTTTTTTCAAAATATGATACGTAATATGACCGGGAAGTTTGAAATATTTTTTCAAAATTTCATCATACTCATGAACATGAACAAAGTCCTAGACATCAACTAGGTTTAATAGGATTGATATGATAGATATATCAACAAGTGCCTGTGAAGTGAGCTGGTGCTGGGGTGGGATAGAACTACGAAGTTAAGCGTGCTCGGGCTGGTGTAGTGTGAGGATGGATGACCTTCCGTGAAGTTTGACCACCGAGTGTGATTTGACTTGAGATTAAGCATATTGACCCGAGATTAAGCCATAGTGACCCGAGATTAAGAAAAAAACAAAAAAAATTGATATTTTTAAAAAACTTGTTAGTAATGGCGCACTTTCATGTGGTGCGCCATTAGTATACCCGATACTAATGGCGCACCTGTGGGATACTAATGGCGCACCTGTGGTGCGGCATTAGTATAGCAGATACAAATGGCGCACCACAGGTGTGCCATTAGTAAAAAAAATACTAATGGCATGATGCTAGTGGCGCACCTGTAGTGCGCCATTAGTAGGCAAAATAGGTGCGCCACTAGTAGGCCTTTTCCTAGTAGTGAGACAGTCTGATCCCTATGCTGCGAGGATTATACTGGACTATAGGTTCCACAGCAAGGAACAGCAGGATTTCTATGAGACCATTCTACTGGACAAGAAACCTATAGTAGGTGACATGAAATGGGTCGATTGGGAATTCATTAATGAAAATGATGACAATTTCCCAGGAGTGCGTGAAAGCTTCAAAGCCTGTGGAGTTGCTGAGTTTGTGGGACAAAAGCTTGCCAAATGGAATGATGAGCTCATTATGCAGTTCTATCTAGATGGTAGAATCATATGGATGTCTGAGGGTACAAGGTACCAATCAACTGTTGACGAGTGGGCGAAGTTGATCAATGCCCCAAAAGAGCATGAGGATGATTTGGATGTGTATGCCAAGAAGAAGAAGGACCACAAATCAATGGCAAACATGTACAAGGAGATCCCAAACAAAGCTTTGGAGACACGCAAGCTTGGATCTGTGCATTATCTGTTGCCTGGTCTGCTTATAATCAACACTATCTTAAGGCATACTCTGTTACCAAAATCTAGAGATCACAAGATGATAAGAGGCCATTCAATCAACTTGCTGCAGATATTTAACTTTCCTCAAAAATTCAAGGTCATGAGTGTGATTGTTGACACAATCAAGAGGACTCCTGCAAATCAGAAAATATCTTGTGGGTATGCTCCACACATTCAGGTGCTCATCAATTCCAAGATGGGCATAAGCACTTACTTGTTGGACAATGTAGGGACCCGACCTCAGACGGTCAAGTATCTATCTTCAGTGTCATCCCTGGATAGGTTATTCTGACACACATAGTACTCAAAGGATTTATAATAGAGTAGCAATCACACACTTATTACATCGATTGTCTCAAAAGAGAGCTTATTACAATAAATATGGCTTAAGGCCATCTAATTCGATAACAGCGGAAGGCTTAGAAGATAAAGTGACTCCGTCAACTCCAACGGCATAGCTGAGTGCGTGACAAACGACCTATGGCACCTTAGTCGTCGTCTGAAAGGTCTGCAACATGATACATTGCAGCCCGAAAATGGGTCAGCACATGGAATATGCTGGAAATATAACACAGTAGAGCAACTAACAGATAAACGCTATCACTACATGCATATTTGGCTGGTGGAGGCTCTATGGTTATATTGTTTTTGCAAAAATCCAATTTTTCCCTACATCAAAGGAATAAATTTTATTTAACTATCATGGTGGTTGAAACATCATTGAGAAGGTTCCTCCAACTCAATCACCATTAAAGTAATCATTAACAACCCAACAAATTAATTTAGAGTGATGAGATCAAATCAATAATTCAAGTACTAGATACTCAAGATGTCCATTACCGGGGACACGGCTTACCATGATTAGTTTATACACTCTGCAGAGGTTTGCACACTTTTCCCCTCAAGACTCAATCTCCTCTATTGGATTTCTCGCACTGCATGGTGTTTTAGAAATGGATGACCGACACACAGTCTTTCAGAAGCATTAACTCTAACCCCGGGTAGACAGTACCAACCTACATCCCCTACATCTGCTAGCCTACCACTTGAAGAGGTCATGCAACATACTCAACTATGCCAGAGCCCATAATGGCTTGTGGTTGCACAGGTAAGTTTCTAGCATGAATAATCTTATGATCCCCTTAAGCTTGGGTGGCGGATCATAGGATGATCACACGGGTCCTCCAGGATATCCTAGGACAACACTGGATTCTCCAGGTGCCCACAAGTAATCCACCCAGATGTGTATTAAAGTTGCCACCTTAAGTTGAGCCATTAATTAAGAACTCACATCTGTCATGGATACACTCAATCCCAATCCACGTCTATGAGCATAGCATGGCAATATAAGCATAACGTAGAAGTAACTCCCTGGGTTTGATAACAAAGGGCAATAGGTTCTACCTCATCATCTACTTCCCAAAACCACATGTTAAGAGATCCTACTCATGCAATGTGTACGGGTTGAAACTAATGCATAAAAACTTGGTATGAAAAGAGTATAATCAATGTGTTACTTGCCTTGCCGATGATCTGCAAAACCTAGTGACTCGTAGTAGCATGCTTCGCACTCTGGGTATTCTATCACAAGCAAACAATAGCATACATAATCAATCAAACAAAGATGCACGGGTAAAAGTCAAATAAGAGGATCTAACCAGAAAGTTCAACTGAAGAACTCTGGTTTGCAAAAAGAACCAAATCAAACGGAGAAACGAAACTCAAACTGCGAAAGAAACAAGATATGATTACTAATCTGGACTAAAGTCATGTTTTACAGTACCAAAATCTTGTTGAAGTTGGTTAAATAGAAAGAGGGCTTCGAGGGGAAGATCTAGGCGCTTGAGTAGCGTGATTCCGATAAACAAGCAAAAAGATAAACTAAAACGAAGAGCAGGGCAGAAATCATGATCGAAAATAATAGCGGAAAAACACTGGAAAAAAGAAAAAAACTGACGAACAGGCTAACAAACAAACATTCACTGTACTAACGGATGAACACAGCTCGTTAAAACGAACGTACGGAAGAACGTCCGCTATTTAACTAAACCGGGAAAAACCGAAACAAAACCATTCTAAAAAACGAGATCTAGGGTTTTTGAAATAAAACCGATCGGTTTTCTCACGAAAACCAGCGGAGGCAGAGGCTACCTCCGGCGACGGTCGGCGAGGCGGTGGCGAGACGGCGGTGCGGCTCCGGCGACGGGCGGCTCCGGCGGCGGCGGCGGGGTCGGCGGCGGGGTGGGGCGGCGGCGGGCGACGCGAGGCGGGTCAGTGTCCCAGGCGGACACGACTCGGTAAGGTCGATAACTTTTTTTTAAAATATTCTGACGCGCAGAAAAATGATTAAAATAAATACTAAACGGACACCAAAAATCCTAAAATAAAGTTTCCCGTCCTCTAAAAACATAGCGGACAAGGTGAACATTTACTTAGGCTTCTAATGCAATTTTGAAAAACACATATTTTTCCTAACTCAAATAAAATTGTAATAAACTCCAAATAAAATTTATTTATTGATTTTAATATTTTTCCGCCAATATTTTGTTTATTTTGGAGAAGTCATATTATCTCCTCTCATATATTTTAATACAAAATATTTTCGGGAGAAAAATTATTTAAAACCAAAATGATCCTTGTTTCAATATTTGATAAAATTGAAATATGAAAAACGTGAAATCCCCAACTCTTTCCGTGTGTCCTTGAGTTGCTTAGAATTTCGAGGATCGCGAAACGAAATGCAATAAAATATGATATGCATGAATGACCTATGTATAACATTCCAAATTGAAAATTTGGGTTGTTACAGACAAGGAGCATTTACCATTGAACCCAGAATTTGAGGATAACGTAGTTGTGATGAATGAGAATGATCCTTCGTCTGTGCGAACACAAGAGAAAAGAGCTAAGGCAAAGGTAGAAAAGGTTGCAAGGATGCCAAGTATTGAGGAAGCATCTCAAGTTTTCTTGAAGAGCAAACAAGATCAGCTTGCTTATCTGATTCAGGCAACTTTGAGGATTGAGAAGGGCTTGGACACCCTGACTCGGAATCAGGAGAGCTTGGAGAGGATTGTTGAGACAAAGTTTTATGATCGTGATCTCGAAGTGACTGAGATACAGACTGCAGTCGAGTAGCTCCAGGAGGAAGCAGAGGAGAAGAGAGGGAAGGCAACTACGGATGCATTTCAGCGAGTGCCAAGAGGTCAAAGGTCAGCTGCAGTGCCAGTGCTAGATACAAGAGATACTTCATCTGCACCCACAGCAATAGCTTCAGCGCCACCTCTAGCACCTACTCCACCAGCTCCAACAACTTCTACAGATGCCTTCGTCCTCAGAGTTCTCTCTACACCACCTCCCGAAGATCAAGACTGAGAGACGCATAGCACTATGCATTTTCAAACTTTTTGGTAACTTGTTGCCAAAGGGGGAGAAATGTATAGATCATAGGCTTAGAGAGAGAGAGAGAGAGAGTGTGTGTGTGTGTGTGTGTTTGTGTGTCTTGCTTCTTTGTCTCTCTTGCTATTTGAACTTTTGTGTGTGTGTGCTCATTTGATACTTTATGTCTGTGTGAGATACTTGTATGATCACGTGTTCGATCATTTTATACTTTAATGTTTGCTTGGATAATATCATCTTTTATATTCCTTATCTGACCATTCACTTTTCTTAGTGATGAGTTCATGCTTTAAATCCTATCATTTTGAACGCTCCACCAAGATGTATGTGACATGGAAGAGTAACCCATGATCCTAATCGATTGTGCACTTGCATTCAAAAGAAAATCTTAAATAATGCACAAATTTAGGGGGAGCCCTTGCGTATCACATACTTCTCAAAGCGACAATGTAATTTAAATCTTATTATGATTTGTCGAAGCTTTGATCTATATGTTGTCATCAATTACCAAAAAGGGGGAGATTGAAAGTGCAACTATCCCTGGGTGGTTTGGTAATTACTAACAACATATAGCTCATTGAACTAATACCATTTCAAGATGACCATTTCAGAAAGTTCAATGATTGGCATGGCATGGATTAGGAATGTGGACCCCTCAAAATGCTATGGACACACATTGGCTCAAGCTCAAGACTCTACATTTTCATTTTAGTGATCTAAGATCACATTGAGTCCATAGGAAGAGCCAATACTATTAAAAGGGGATGAGGTGTTTCTTAATGACTTACTTGCTGAAAATGCTTAGTGATATGCTCCAAAAAAACCTCAGCCACTTTCTCATATAAAAATATGTCCCAAAACAAAAGTCAAACTTGGCCCCACCAAAATGTTCTATCCGGCGCCACCGAGTTCACTTGAAATAGCCACTGCTAGAAACCCTAGTCATTTCGGTCTCACCGATAGGGAACTCAGTCTCACTGAGATGGGATTGCAAGCTCTCGGTTTCCCTTCATAACATTTCAGTTCAACCGAGATGAGTGATCAGTCCCAACGAGTTCGCAATGCAAACTCTTCGTTTCCCTTTCGTAACATTTTGGTGTCACCGAAATGAGCGATTCGGTCCCACCGGGTTTGCCTGACCAACTCTCTATTTAGCTTATTATCAAAGTCGGTCCAACCGAGTTTCTGTAATCGGTCTCACCGAGATTATGTTATGCCCTAACCCTAATGAAATCGGTCCCACCGAGTTGACATGTTGGTACCACCAAAAAGCCTAATGTTCACATTTTGAATTGAATCAGTCTGACCGAGTTTTCTGATTCGGTCCCACTGAGTTTCGTAAATTGTGTGTAATGGTTATATTTTGTGTGGAGGCTCTATATACCCCTCCACCCTTCCTTCATTATGAAGGAGAGCCATCAGAACGTGCCTACACTTCAGCATTCATTTTCTGAGAGAGAACCACCTACTCATGTTTTGAGACCAAGATATTACATTCCAAGCATATGAATCTTGATCTCTAGCCTTCCCCAAGTTGCTTTCCACTCAAATCATCTTTCCACCAAATCCAAATCTGTGAGAGAGAGTTGAGTGTTAGCGAGACTATCATTTGAAGCACAAGAGCAAGGAGTTCATCATCAACACAACATCTATTACGTTTTGGAGAATGGTGTCTCCTAGATTGGTTAGGTGTCACTTGGGAGCCTCCGACAAGATTTTGGAGTTGAAACAAGGAGTTTGTATGGGAACGGAGATCCCCTCGTTCATGAAGATGTACCCAAGTGAGGAAAGTCCTTCGTGTGCGATGGCCGTGGTGAGATAGATAAGGTTGCTTCTTCGTGGACCCTTCGTGGGTGGAGCCCTCCGTGGAATCGCGCAACCGTTACCCTTCGTGGGTTGAAGTCTCCATCAACGTTGATGTACGATAGCACAACCTATCGGAACCACACCAAAAATATCCGTGTCTACATTGCATTTTCTCCATCCAAACTCCTCCCTTTACCTTTATATGCAAATGTTTTACATCCCGCTGCTATACTCTTAGACTTGCATGTGTAGGTTGATTTCTTGAGTAGTTCTAAGTTGCTAAAATCTGCCAAGACTTAAAATTGGGAAAAGGCTAGACTTTTATTTGGTCAAGTAGTCTAATCACCCCCCCCCTCTAGACATACTTTTGATCCTACACTTGTGAGGTTCACATGACATGAGCTGTGAGGACCAAGCCCAGGCAGGCGCCAGCGGGCACAGCATACCAGTTTCCCCTTTGGTGCCAAGGGGGCAAGAGCGGGAGCGGAGTCTCGAGGAATCAGGCAAAGGTCTCCATATTGGTGCAACAAGACCAAGACCGCCAGCACGACAGGATGGAAGTCATCACAGAGCCCACTACAATGTCACCACCAGAGCCTTTGGAGGCGAAGACTACTTTTGTCAGGATAACTTGTACTAGTTGTCTCCCTTTGAAATTGGATGTTGTGGGATCCCTTCCCGCCTACATTTGGGAAGAGGACCAAGGCCACTATAAATAGGACTTAGCCACCACCATAGCAAGGCATCGAGAGATTGGGCCTGAGAGATCATTCAGACCATCCTCTCGGCCACCAGCTCATCGAGGTCAAGAACACCTCACCTCCTAAGGATGTTCATGCACTGTGCTAGTTCATCCGTGGCCCCTCGAGGCAATCCACCACAAAGCCATAGTAGGGTATTACACCGCAAGCTGGCCTGAACTAGGATAAACTACTGTGTCTCTTGTCCCTTGGGTTTGTCGAGCTAAGTTGTGGAGTCGTTGGGTCGGCAGGTCGGGGAGAAGGAGTTGCTTGTATGCACCCTAGTGTTCGAACCTCTCAAGGGTCTGCGGAGCGCTAAATCCGACAAAATTTATGTGTGAAAAGGCTGGTTTGATTTTCAAATACCAAATGCAACTTCGATGTGGCACCTATCTCGCAAAGCAAACGGTATTGCTTGCCCCCAACCCCCATCATGTCGGCACAAAGGAAATCCTAAGTTATGAATGTATGCCCCCTCCCCCCCAACCGAGGTTCATCTAGCAAAGTGAGAAGTAGCTAGCATCCCCCCTCCCTTGTGTCGGTACAAAGGGAATCCTAAGCTATGAATGCATGCCCCCCAACCGAGGTTCACCTAGCAAAGTGCGAAGTAGCTAGCAGCCTCCCTCGTGTCGGCACAAAAGGAAT